>NC_081344.1:67929921-68056055 GCF_029784015.1 Lycium ferocissimum
CTTATCCCTTGAAATTGTGACTTAAGTTTATTTATAAATCTAAATATTACCAATCAAGAGTTGCTTTGAGTGGAAATGAGTAGAGAGGTAAGTTCTAAGAGGGCCAGAGGGATACACTTGCTTTGATTACCAAATATCATCAATTTGAATACTAACGAACTCCTGTTACCATAAATAAAAAGACGAGGAGGAAGTTTTTGAGTTAGCTAATTCTGTCAATCCTGTTACCACAAATAAAATGAAGAGAGTTTTTGAGTTAGTTAATTCTGTCAAAACATACATGGCAGCACAACAAAGTTCTTAAGAACTCATATGTTTGATATGGATTTTCTAAGGATCTATATATATATATATATATATGTGTGTGTGTGTGTGTGTGCACATGCATATGCGCATGATTACTCTCCTCATCCAACTCGATCCCCAAAAAAAAAATGAAGTAAACACAAAAGTAAAGACAGGGAATCTTCTGGAGCTAAAGTATACCTTTGGGGGCTTGAAAGGATAATCCGGAGGGAAATGAATTGAAACCAAAAATACACCTCCTGCATAAGGGCTATCTGTAGGCCCCATGATGGTTGCTTGCCAATGGAACATATCCTCTGCCACTGGACCTGTATTAAAACCAAATATGCTAGTGAGCATGAGCATAAAGTTCTCTATTAGGTGGTGACTGTAAACAGAAAAGTACGACATCTGGGGTGCATTCCCTTACACATAATGACATTCCACAAAGGTTTCCCGCCATGACGTCTTTCCATTTTAGTATTTCTTTTGTTATTTACCGATGGAAGAGGAGCAGAACAAGAGAAAAGCCATGGTGAAGGAAGCATCAAAATCAACATCATCTAAGGCCTAACCCAATCCTTAGAGAATAATACTACACCTAGGAGGCCAAATATAGATCATAACACCAATCAAACTGGGAATGAAGGAAAAGTGAAGTATGAGAAAAAATGACACAATTTGAGGTACTACTCTTCACTTATTAATTGTCAAGGTCTTATGGGGTAATCAACTACATCATTTCTTCCCATGGCAAAGTTACAAAGAGTTGCGAGAGTGACCAAAATGTTCAAAAAGATCTGTTCCACATTCAATTGGAATGCACAACTCAGAATGGAACATCAACAAACACTTACATCATGCCATTCTGCTTATTATATCAAACAGCAGAAAGCTTCACCGCCAATTTATGTCATTGTACAAAAAACAAAATTTCACCGGGTATGTTGTTGTTTTGGAATAAACGTGATAAACTCTATGACACTTTGAACCATTATCAACAAAAAGAAGCTGAAAGATCCATTTTTTATATGGCAGACTCCAATACAAACACCCTACCAAGCACAGTATCATGCAATACATACCATTCTGTTGGCCAAGAAAACACTACACATAACCCCAGAAAACCAATAAATTGAACAATGGATGAAATATTTCAGCTAACATACCAGCACTGCATGACGTGGGAGGATCCTTCTGCAGATCCTTCAGCTCCTTCAATATCCTCTTCGATGCCATCAACTAGCCGTTATACCTTCAACTCCAAACCCTGACATGATATTCAAATGAAAAAAATCTTTTACTAGAAACCATAGATCTTCAAATTTCACAAAACCGACAATCAAAAAAAGTCAAACCACACAAAAAAAACAAAGGAATCATGAGCAGATCTAAGCAATTAATAACATACCGACTAGCAAACTTATATAGGCTAACGTGTTACACACGATATGTAAATATAACAAACCTCGCTCTAAATTTACTAACTCTAAACCTTAAAAAGAAACATACAAGATCTAATCGATTGTTCATACGATAAAAATCAAAGATCTGTTTCATTCCCAAAATAGAACCACACACTAGAGTGGATATATACATAAATACTGCTTTCAGCTCTGGACACATATTTGTATCACTAAAAGAAAATTGTTAAAATTTGCACATATAGTAAACTTTACTAACTCCTATTCCATCGACTCTAAATCCTGAATCTTTCAGCTAAGAGACACATACAGGATATAATTAACTATTAATAGTTTCAAGTTGAAAAATAAAACTAGATCTGCTTCATTCCTTAAATAGAACCATACATTTGAGTATCCTGCTTTCAGCTTGTCAAACATATTCGTATAGGTCAAAGAAAATTGTTAAAATTGCAGATATAGTAAACTGTACTACCTCCAAATCCACTATAACAAAGAAAAAACCTAGATCTGTTTCATTCCTTAAATAAAACCATACATTCAAGTGAATATATACAAATACTGCCTGTTGCTCGGACTCTCCTAAAATGTTGCCGGACCCGCGATGGATCCTCCAAAAATGCACTACTTTTGGAGGATCCGACGCATATTTGAAGAGTCCGAGCAACATAGCTGATATTTGTATAGGTAAAAAACATACTAAAATTATCACATATTAATAAATCGTACTACCTCCGAATCCACCGACTCTAAATCCTAAATTTGAGCTAAGAGACGTATCCAAAATCTAATTAAAAAAAAAAATACTAGATCTGTTCCATTCCTTAAATAGAACCATACATACATAATTTTATAGGTTATAAAATATCAAAAATCGAACCTATAGCATTCCACTGACTCTAAGGACCTGTTTGGGCATGAGAATTTTACTTTTTTCAGGAAAATTATTTCACTTTAATTTGAAATCAAAGTTTAGCCATGAAAATTCTAAATACAACTTAAAGTTGTATTTAAAATTTGAAAATCACCTAAAACCTTGTTTTCACTTTTTTCACTTTCACCGTCAATACATTCAAACAACCAAATATTCCAAATAAAGTGAAAAATGTTTGATTTTCACTGGCCAAACGCCTACTCACCTAATTAATTGCTAATTTAAAAAAAAAAAAAAACCCTAGATCTACTTCATTCCTTAAATAGAACCATACATCCATAATTTTATGGGTTAAAAAATATCAAAAATCGAACATATAGCATTCCAGTGACTCTAAGGACCCGTTTGGCCATGAGAATTTTACTTTTTTCCCGAAAATTATTTCACTTTAATTTGAAATCAAAGTTTAGCCATGAAAATTCTAAATACAACTTAAAGTTGTATTTAAAATTTGAAAATCACCTAAAACCTTGTTTTCACTTTTTTCACTTTTTACATTCAAACAACCAAATATTCCAAATAAAGTGAAAAATGTTTCACTGGCCAAACGCCTACTCACCTAATTAATTGCTAATTTAAAAAAAAAAAAAAAAAAACCCTAGATCTACTTCATTCCTTAAATAGAACCATACATCCATAATTTTATGGGTTAAAAAATATCAAAAATCGAACATATAGCATTCCAGTGACTCTAAGGACCCGTTTGGCCATGAGAATGAAAATTATTTCACTTTAAAAATCAATGTTTAACATGAAAATTAAATACAACTTAAAGTTGTATTTAAAATTTGAAAATCACCTAAAACCTTGTTTTCACTTTTTTCACTTTCACTGTCAATACATTCAAACAACCAAATATTCCAAATAAAGTGAAAAATGTTTGATTTTCATGGCCAAAAGCCTACTTACCTAATTAATTGCTAATTTAAAAAAAAAAAAAAAAAAAAAAAACACTAGATCTACTTCATTCCTTAAATAGAACTATACATTCATAATTTTATAGGTTAAAAAAATATCAAAAATCGAACATATAGCATTCCAGTGACTCTAAGGACCCGTTTGGCCATGAGAATTTTACTTTTTTCCCGAAAATTATTTCACTTTAATTTGAAATCAATGTTTAACCATGAAAATTCCAAATACAACTTAAAGTTGTATTTAAAATTTGAAAATCACCTAAAACCTCGTTTTCACTTTTTTCACCTTCACTTTCAATACATTCAAACAACCAAATATTCCAAATAAAGTGAAAAAAACCTTAATTAATTGCTAATTTAAAAATTTAAAAAAAAACTAGATCTGTTTCATTCCTTAAATAAAAAGGTACATTCAAGTGGATATCCAAATACAAATAATGTCTTTCAGCTCACATCACATATTTATATATGTAGTTAAAAAGAGTATTAAAAACTGCATGTAAAGTAAACCTTAGTAAGCTCAAAATCAACTAACTTCTAAATCATAATTAACTGTTAAAAATCTAATTAAAAATCCAGATCTGTTTAATTTCTAACAAATAGAGATTCATATGAATTTTTTAAGGTTTTACAAGTACCTGAAGGTAATAAAATTGTCAAGAGACACGTGGATTTGAGTGATGGAAATTGAATTAATTGTATACAAAATTTCATTAATTGTTTTAAAAAAAAAATAGATCTGTTTAATTCCGAGCTAATAGATACATATATTAATTGTTAATATCCAAAATTTAATTAATTGTTAAAAAGAAAACTTCAAAACAACTAGATCTGCTTAAAATTGTTAAATAGAAACATACATTCAAGTGGATGGAGGAAAGAAATACTACTTTGAGCTTATAAAACATATTTGTACATGTAAAAAAAAAAAAAAAAAAAAATTGTAAATATACAGTATCCAAAATCTAATTTATCCTTCAAAAAAAAAATAGATCTGATATATGAAATTATTTTTAGGATTTTTGAAGTACCTAAGTGAATTTTGATTGACTTGAAAATTGAAGGAGACGGAGATAGCAGAGCTGGTGGAAAAAAAGAAATATTTTTTTGAGCCAATAATAGTATTTATATTATTTGGAAGAGAGAAGTAGAAATATGGGAAAATTGGAGTGTTTAAATACTCACACTCAGAGGAAGAGTGGGGTCCACTAAACATGTTCTAGAAAGTCATCATTATTTTGGCGTACAATCAACGCTAGCTTTTATACGTTCCCTTCTTGTTTTTCCTATCTACAGTACTACTATAGGGTTTTGGGCAGGGATAGAATATTACTTAATATATTACAATATTTCGGGGTCGTTTGATAGCTTGTTAGAGTTATACAAGTTGTTTACACGGAAAATTGGTACGGTTGAATTTATACGCAAGGTTAAGGACACGTGAATTAATGTAATTAAAATTATGAAATAGCAAGTAATAATTAACGAGACAATTGAAAGTAAAGTATAAGCTAGATGTGTAGCCTGGGCCTTGGAGAACCTTTTGAGCTAGAGTCTCCGGACAAGCAACAATCAGATCTTTGCTTAGTTGAACAAAAGCAATCAGGACCCAAGAGCAAGGTAATTTTTGTATATATTTTCAGATGATCTTAACAATGAGATGTGCACATCTATTTATACTAGAGCCATACGGTGCATGATTCACAAATCATGCCCTCTTCATTACCAATATTAATGCCAAAGGTAATAAAGAGATTTAATGATATGGCAATGAATGACAATGAAGGGCAATAATGCACCTTTAAGACCGGAGGAAGACTTGGGGTTTCTTGTAACAGTTGTATATTGAATGATGTTTGACCGGTGAGTTGGCATGCTTCTCCGGATCCTTTGTAGTTTCTGTCTCCTGTAGCGGCTGCCAAGTTACTCCTATGAAGCATCGTTATCCTTTCCCGGAGCCCCTCACTTGCTGACTCAAATCTGATATGTCACTATTACCACGTGTCATCCTTTGATACGTCCACTTGGTGTCGACGGATTTTACCCTATACAGATAGTCCCCTCACTTTGCGATTACTCGCTCAGATATGACAAGGAAGTGGAAGTTTTTTCCCTTCTTGCCGGAAAGTCATGTAATCACCCTGCTGCCTGCCTCATAAAAACCTTGCCGGAAAAACCTAATTGGGACAAAAATCGGGCAAAGGAAAAAAGAGTACTGGACTTAGGGATTTAGATGACAACTCTGCTACTGTTTTTTCTTCTGTCAACGGCCGGCTGGTGCTGAAAAAGTACCATCACTATAGAAAGCTTGATCTCGAATTTTTAGTGTTTATCCGGAACTTTTAATCTTTGAGTCTTAACTCTTGGGTTTTTAGTTGTACCCAAAACTTTTCTTTGAGTCTGATTCTTGGGTTTTTAGTTTTCCCCAAAACTTTTGATTGTAGTGTTTATGAATCTAGGGTTTTTAGTTATACCCGAAACTTTTATAACATCGCAGTCTTGGAAACCGAGGATGTTAATGACCACGAATTTAAATCTTCTGGTTCTGATAAAGTCCGGAATAACATGTCCAGTTAACTTTACGACCGGGAATCAAAGCATTCGGCTTTGGCCTTTTAACTTGACGACTTTATAAAAGAGGGCCATTTTATTTCGGTGCTATGAAAAGGACATCTCTTGTTCATTTAGGCATAATTGTTCGACTTTGTAATCCTTATTTTCTTTTAAGCGTGAGCAAATTTAAGAATGATTTCGTTTCATTCCGACGTATACGAGAATGTTTAGAAGGCGTAAGTTTTGCTTCATTCCATTACTTGGACGTACACAAGCGTTTACAACTTTACATATACAACATTTTTACATGAAATGAATAAAAATACCTCGCACGAGAATTGCGGCCGGGCTGACATCTATTGGGTCTAGCCGGTTCCTGATTCTGATTCCTTCTATTTCTCCTCAGACTGATTTGGCAGTCTCCAGTCCTTTTCTTTATTATTCCGGAGCCAATTCGGGCTATCTCCAGTATCTTATTCGAACGTGATGCATTTGGGCACAGTTGCCTCCTTTTTTTTTAGTCACTGCTCCGAGCCATCTTCAAATGCTTCCGGTACTTATTGTTGCGGTTTTCGCTGCTTTGATATAGCAGTCCCCAGTGTCCGTAGACATTACTGTTCTTCCTCTGAGTTACTTTCCATTGACTCATTCCGGAAACTCTACTGCCTTCTATCGATCCTTGGTCCTGATGGGTATGGTTCAAACTAGTGTCTAGAATGCCTCTAATCAAAGTTCAGTTGACCTTGACTCCGGGCCTTAGAACATGTCGGTATATTTACTTGCTCATTTTCTACACAAATCTTCGACGCATACCGATTGTGAACATATTCCCATGTCATGACCTCGAACTCTAGCAGATTTTCTTTGAGTTTCTGTGAAGCATCCGAACTCAGAGGGTTAAGACCCATAGTGAAAGCTTCGGTGGCCCATTCACGCGGAACTGTTGGTAACAACATCCGCTCCTTCTGAAATCGGGTGATGAAGTCACCAAGCAGCTCGGTCTCCCCTTGTAATATGCAAAAAAATATTCACCTTTTGGCATTCGCACCTTTCAGGCTCCAGCATGTGCTTTAATAAACATATATCTGAGCATATCAAGTAAATCAATAGAGTGTTCGGGCAAAAGAGAATACCAGGTTAAAGCCCTTTTAGCCAATGTCTCGCTGAACTTCTTGATCAAGACCGACTCAATCTTATTCGATTTTAGGTCATTTCCCTTGACAGCCATGGTGTAGGCCATTATGTGCTCCTGCGGATCTATCGTCCCGTTATACTTAGGGATGTCTGGCATCTTGAACCTTTTTGGGATCAACTTTGTCGCGACTTCGGGCTTATATGCCCGCTGGTTGTATCTTTTTGCATTTGGACCCTCTACGACTGGCGGAGTGCCCGGGACTTGATCCATACGGGCTTGCAACTCCTTCGCATTCTTTTCCGTTTCTTTAGCGTTTTTATTCACCTTATCAGTTATGTCTTTCATAAATTGCAAGACTTGTGTTCGGAAAGGATCATCTCGGACGGTTGCGCTCTCGGATGCGTCTTCATTCCCAACGGTTCTTTCCTCAGTTCGGTCTCCACTGGGTGTATTGTTTCCGACAGTTGGTGCCAGAAGAGTCCCCCGGGCCTTCTGACTCTGGCGTTTGGATTGCTAGAAAGAGCTGAGATAGTTTGCCTTAGGGATTTCATCTCCTCCATCAGTGACCGTTGTTGCTCCCTCACGATTTGCATTGCTTCTTAGGGGGTTTTGTCAGCTCGCGTTATTTCCTCTGTAACCCGTTGATTTAGACCGTTTTCGGGGGCAGTTGCTTCATCATTGTTTCCGGTAGTGAAATGAACTTGGTCACAGGTAGTGTTTATCATATCTGAAATGTAAGTTCTAACAGAAAAGATTTAAGTGAATTAATATAAGAAAGTGGGTCACAATGATACCACAATTGTCCTAGCCCCATGGTGGGGCGGGAGGGTGATTACATGAGTTTCTGGCGAGATGGGAAAAATTTTCCACTTCCTGATCACATCTGAGCGAGTAATCATAAAGAGGGGAGACTATCTGTATAGGGTAAAATTTGTCGACACCAAGTGGACTTATCAATGAATGACACATGGCGATGGTGACATGTCAGATTTGAGTCAGCAAGCAAGGGGCTCTGGGAAAGCATAACGACTCTCCGGAGGAGTAACTTGGCAGCCGCTACCTGAGACATAAACTACAAAAGGTCCGGAGAAGCATGCCAACTCACCGGTCAAACGTCATTCAATGTACAACCGTTACAAGAAACTCCAAGTTTTCCTCCGGTCTTAAATGTGCATTATTGCCCTTCATTGCCATTCATTGTCATAGCATTAAATCCCTTTATTACTTTTGACATTAATATTGGCAATGAAGAGGGCATGATTTGTGGATCATGCACCCCATAGCTCTAGTATAAATAGAGGTACTCATTCTATTGTAAGACATCTGAAACATTATACAGAGCTACAAAGTATTCATATTATTCTTAGAATTTGCTCTTTTTTGCTTAATTCGCGGTGATTCACCGCTCGGAGACTCTAACTCAAAGCTTCTCCAAGGGTGCTACATAACTAGGTATGCTTTACTTTCACTTATCTTGTTAATTATTACTTGTTATTTCATAATTTTGGTTACATTGATCCACGTGTCCTTGACCTCGTATACAAGTTCAACAGTACCGATTTTCCATGTAAACACAGGTATTAGTAATACATGGATTAGTTTTGAGGAAATATATGAATTATTTTATGCAGGGTTTAGTTATTCACTTATTAATTAATTTCACTTTTTTCCGGCATAAAATAATACGTAGATTTCCTCATAGATGCCTTATGCATGTATTAGTTATGCGGGTTTCTAAATTGCAACCCAAATACCGTATTAATTTTATACATAAATAAATCACCTCATAACTAGCTACCAAACACATTATTACTTATGCAGAATTTTAATACATGAATAACTTACTCTTAACCAGCTACCAAACGACCCCTTAATTTATCAGGTTTGAAATTTAATAAATTTCCATGAACATATAACAATTTGAGTTGAAATTATCAAGTTCAAGTAAACTCGTAATTATTACGGTATATTCGCTTTTAGTTTTGCACCTTATGGAGGACATGATCCTAGATTAGGATAGTATACTAGTAGGTAGTCGAGTGATGCCTAGATTTTCCTTATACTTCGATTTTATTATTATTTGCTATTTCATTTGCTTCAGTTATCGTATTATTTGTTGTTGTCCTTGTTCTCTTCTCCGTTACATTCAACATGAGTGCTTCATTAATGTATTTCCTTCTGATACTTGATTTTGTCATGCTTTACTTGAGTCGAGGACTTATCAGAAATAGTCTATCTACCTTCGCAAGGTAAGGGTAAGGTTGCGTACACTCTTCCCAGACCCACTTCTAGAATTAGACTAGTACGATATTGTTGTTGTACATTCACCTCTAGTTTTGAGCTTGGTATTCAATGTTTACAACCGTGCATATATGACACGTGTCATTATATAAACTTTTAGTGATTTAATTATAATTAATTAATATACTTAAAATATAAACATAGTACATGAATAACATTTTTATGGAGATAAAAAAATTCACCAAGTCTTTACTAAAGCTGATATTTGTTTTGGATTTTGCAAAAATAAATTTTTGCAAATTTTGGTTTTTGATTTTTTTTAAAAAGTTACCTATTTAGAAATTCTAGCTCAGAGAAATTTCAGAAAGAACTAATTTAGAACATCTTGAGGGAAAAAAGAGTTATTCTTTTGCAAAATCAATATAAACATACAAAACCATAACTGTTACTATTTCCTCTATTCAAATTTATATGATATTATCGCTTATTAGTCTATTTGAAAAGAATGATGTATTTTTATATTTAAATAATTTTCTTTTTTAAAATTTAATAAATTCCATGCTTTGTATATCCACAAATATCTCATGGCATAAAGACTAGGATTATTTACATTATTTCGTTCTTTTAAAAATTTCATATTCAATTAAAAGTCACTATATAAATTAAAACAAATGTAATAGTTATTTTTCCAAAATTGTTTGCAAACTCTAAGACAAATGTAATGATTCGCACTTTGGTTTTCAAAGTTTCAAATATTGCATTTTTCTAACTTTGTATTTTACAAATTTGGCTCCGAATCTGATTCTTTTTTTTTTTTTTTTTTTTTTTTTATTTCTTTCTTATTCATATGCTTTTTCTTTTTTCCCTAAAAAGGACAAAATGGAATCTTTATACTCCAACCACAAGGAAGAAAAAGGAAAATGCACAGACCGTATTTTCTTTCGGTGGGAATTGGAATCTTGTAGGACCCTCATTCCAAATTATGGGAAAAAATGGTGGAGTCGGCAATGAAAATTGGGAAGATATTTTTGTCAATTATAAATACTGTTTTAATTTATATTGTTTTTTTCTCAAAAACTTAGCTGAAATTAACAAAAGAAAATTAAATAAAGCACAAAAAAATAATTATAGAATCATTTTTTATTCAAATTATTGACGGGTATAGAATATCATTTTTTACAGCAACATATACAGTATAGTCTCACAAGTGGAGTCTAGAGTAATATATACAGTGTAGTCCCACAAGTAGAGTCTAGAGAAGGTAGTATGTAGTATTTATACAAAGTCGCCAGAGGCAGATCCAAGATTTAGATTCTATGGATTCAATCTTAAGCATTTTAGTATTGAACTCGTTATATTTTAAAAATATGGATTCATATCTACTATCTATATAATTTTAATAATTTTTTACACATAAATTTATACCCGTATCGAAAGTTGGAGGTTCAATTGAACCCCCCACTTCATAGGCTAGATCCGCCCCTGAAAGTCGCAGACACTACCCCTACCTTTGTGAGGTAGGTAGAGACTGTTTTCAAAAGGCATAAAATTTCATTTTTTTTTTTGTCAACGGAAATTCAGTAGCAATAGTGATTACTAAACACATTTTAGTCCTATTTTTAGAAAATAACTATTGTCATGAAATTTCAAATTTCACGGGTAGAATTACATAATAATTTCTTAACATTTCACCAACAAATGAAAAACATCATATATCTTTCACATACAAAGATTGAAAAGTGGCTATGTGTGAAGTTTACTCAAAAGATACGCAAATATATTACTAGTAAAATATAATTATAATGTGTCACACGTAGCCACGGTCAATAATGCAAGAATATTCACATGAATAATGCAAGGGTTTGTTTACTTAATCAAAGCAAAGAATCTTATTAAAGAAATAATGAGGGAACAAGTCCCACTTGTCAATCATCTTTACCTAAAAGGAGCATGAAACATGCGAGACAGCAAGGAAATTACAGTAATACATAGTGTTTCTTTTTTTTTTTTTTTTTTTTTTTTTTTTTGATGTGAACAACATCGTTAAATATCTCATTGCTTACATCTTTCGAAATTTTATTATTCCTTAGCATTTTAAAAATTAGTAATGTGTATATAAACATTCTATTTTCTTTTACCGAAAAGAGTCAAAATTGCTTCTGAACTATATGAAATTGAATAACTTCATCCTTTTTTTTAAAGTTGGTCTTGAGCTACCCCAATCATTACTAAAGTGGCTCAAAATGGCCCTTTTGGACAATTTAGATATTTAGGTTTGATGTTCCAAAAAAAAATGATTGAAGATGTTACACAAAGAATCAAAATTGGTTGGTTGAAATGGAAAAGTGAAATAGGAGTATGGTGTTAAGATACCTGGAAAAATGAAACTAAAACGGGTTATATAAAACAATTGTAAACCAACCACTTTTAGCAAAAATTGAATGCACGTCACAAAATTCAACATATCTGCAAGATGAGTATCACGAAGATGTTCATGCTAAGATACAGATGTAGACATAATTAAAAATGACCAATTTCAACAGAAAAGTATAAGTAACACATATCTATAAGACAAAAACAAAAAACTTGAGATGATTTGTCATGTCCTACATTGACCTCCGCATGCACCGTTTCATCAATATAAAACAATAATGATTGAGGGTGTTAAAAAGATACAAGTTAAACCAAAATCACATACAAGAAAATTATCTCAAAGAGAAACACGCAATAATGAAGAAAAGATCTATATAAAATCCACATACAAGAAATATTATCTCAAAGATAAACACAAACAATGATTGAGGGTGTTATTGAAAAGGATAAGTTATTGAAGTTTTGTGAGTGCATTTATTCTGTATCCAATCTTTTCTCCGCCTTCTAATTCTATCAATAAAATTATCGTAATATTAATAGTAGATAAACAACGAAACACATCTACACTAACTAATAGTTGTAAGCCTCTAAGAGTACTAAAAGATCTCCGATATACATGCATGCATCCTATTTGAATTCCAATTAAGTTTTAATGTACTAAATTGTAGGGTGGAGTGTAATCATAAAAAATATAAATAACATTTAAACTTCGAACCACAACATGAATATAACTGTATGTTCGTAAAAATCATTCCTCATGGTGGAGGCTTATAACATATCATATCATATCATATAACAATATATATCCCTCTGTGGGGTGAACTCATCATAATAAATCTGTATGTACGTGTAGTAATGAAAGGCACATCTAGGTGCACATCTTTAGTGCGGTGAAAATAAATACATATATATAAGTGCAAGGAAAGACCTGGATCCTATCGTTGTTATCCTCCGACTATCGTTATACGTTCATCATTCTTTAATCAATAGGCCAAAGAAATAAAAGAGGAAACATCTTGTTATGAATTATACACAAAGCAAAAAGTGACACAACTTTTTGAAGGAATCGGGAGGCGTCACCTTTGGGCAATAAACAAGAAGATAAGGATTAACTCAATTAAAGGAGTACAATCAAATCAACTTTAACGTGAAGATCGTAACGAATATCATTCTTCAGATAAACAAGAGGGATATGAAATGCGAAAGGTACTTCAATACAAGCTATTTGCTTAACCATTTTGGAACATAATCGATTTGAACGGAAAGTCTTTTAATCGATAACTAAAAGGAGATATGGAACGTGAAATATACTTAGTACAAGTCATAGATGAAGTATGGGTCAGCTCAATTATCATGGAACGCGATCGATCCAAGTTAACGGAACAATTTTTGTGTCATATTAAATCTAGGCCACAAAGAGAATAGAAAGCCCCACATACCTTGTTATTGGAGTTGTTATACAATTGTAGGATACGAACAATTCGAGATCAATTTGAGCATGTAGCCAATAAAAATCTTCATTTAGGAGAAAGTTTCAAGCTCTTTCGTAGTGTAGCTTCTTTGTCCAAAAACCTAATTTTCTACTCCTTCTTACTACCATGATTCAATCCATACCATCATAACTCCAAACAATACAACAAAACCCAACACAAATAGCTCAACAAGAAGCTTCAAGTTTAACCATAACTTATTCATACGGGATTTTCCTCCAAATTTCTTAGATTAAATATTTGAAGAATCATAAAGAGATGATTAAGAGGATAAAACATACCTTAGATTCCCACAATGAATATGGTTGCTTCAAGATGACGTTTTCTTCCGAAAAGCGAATTTATGGAGAAATGAAGGTTTCGTGATTGCCACGGTCTTTGTTGTGTTAAGATGGATTGATTAGCTCCTTGATATGTTCATGGATCATGGAGGAATGTTTGAGAGGGTTTGGGTGGTGTCTTAGGTTTGGTCTTGTTGAAAATGATTTGGGGCTTTTTATATATGTTGAGCTAGGCAACACCGACTTAAAAGTAACTTGCGTCCCTGGACGGAAATGCTAATTTCTCTTTAGTCCGATCTCGTATCGATAAACGGTTAAATGCGCTGGAAACTAGACTCGTAGATCTTCGATTTAATAGGTGGATCACCCTATAACTCCAATTAGATTGAGAGAAAAGCTCGGAGACATCTGACCCAAATTTCAGTGAAATTTACAAACTTAACTTGCGACGCCCTTTGTCGACTTTCGTATTAAAACTCGTTTGACTTCCGAACTTGACAAGAGACGATTCAAATACTTCATATTATTACTTGCTTAGCATGTGAAGCACTCCTAATCTCACCCAAAAGTACAAGTTATCGTATTCCCAACTTGCCGACTTTTGACGAAACTCATCCTTCTTTGATTCATTCACCCTCCAAACCTTCCGTCACTTACTAATATTTTTTAGAGACTCTTATAGCCCTTTATATTAATAAGCTCAATCCCTTTTAACCTCAATATAATTTCTTTTGAACTTGCGTCGACTGACTCATGATGCGACTTTAATGTGCAAAAATCCGGGGTGTAACACTTGGGCTCTAATCCAAGGAAATTGAGAGATTGACAATGATGTCACACATCGTATTAGTGGAGGGTGGATGAAATGAAGGCTCCTCCCCCCCGCCCCTCGAAGTCTTGTCAGTAAAAAAAGGTACCATCAAAACTTAAAAGTAAGTTTTATAGAATGGTGGTTAGACTTAGATCGACTATGTTATATGGGGCGGAGGCTGGCCAGTCAAAAACTCTCATGTTTAGAAGATGCTAGTTGTGAAAATAAGGATGTTGAGATGCATGTGTGTGCATACTGCGAGAGATGAGATTATGAATGAATATATTAGGAACAAGGTGGGAGTGACCTCTGTGGTGGATAAGATGAGGGGGATGAGGTTTAGATGCTTTGGGCATGTGAAGAGGAGATGCGCAGATACCTCAGTGAAAAAGTTGTGAGATGTTGAATAAAGTGGGTACGAGGAGAGATAGAGGTAGGGCAAAGAAGTATTTGGAAAAGATGATTAGACATGACATGGCACAACTTCAGCTTACTTAGGACATAACCTTAGAGAGGAAGGTATGAAATATAAAGATCGTGAATTAGGGCGAAAGGTTATTAGGTAATTGAGTGTGGTCTCGCTAGGCTTGATGGTAGTCTAGAGCGTGTATGTCGTAGTATCAGCTTTTTTGATATCTGTTACCACATGACGCTATTGTTGCGATTCTTGTCTTTGTGCTTGTTGTATTAGTTGACATGTTTTCTTCATCACCATTTCTCTCATTCATAACTATTTTAATTTGATGCGCTTGAGCCGAGGGTCTTTCAAAAATAACCTCTCTACCTCCACAAGGTAGGGATAAAGTTTGCGTACACTTTATCCTACCTGATCGACGTATGGGATTTAGTGGGTATGTTGTTTGTAAGACGAACAACGAAAATTTATTTTATTTATTTTAAGACAGACAACGAAGATCCATATAGTTAGCCCCCTACTCCCTCGGACTGATGCATACTCATTGTCATTGCAGTAGCAGCACCTGAGTGTTCTCCAAAAAACTGTTTCTAGAAATTAACTCTAACATTAACGTTATACTAAGGATATTAATAGAAAAAATCCCCCATGAAAACTTTACAGCAACACAATATACAGATATATTCTCAAATGCATTCCCCATCCCTCCAGCCTTTTTCCTGAACAATCAAGTACCCCCATTGACTCGGTTGGCGAAGATTGAAATGGTTTTATCTGTAATGAAGCCTCAAGATATTTCAGATCAAGTTCGTTCTGGCCAGCTCAAACTGAGTGTGGCCATTACATCTTTGATGATACGCAGTCCATTATCACAAGTAAACGAGGTACCTGGTGCATCACTGCAGATTGAGATGTGGAGCAATAGAACATCCGACAGAAAATGCAGCAGTGGAAAGGGCTCAAAATAATCTCAGTGAACCAACCTCACCATGAGAATAATTAAAAGCTTGAGAAAGCAAGTGAAATCGCAAATTGGAATGCTGCACATAAATTCAACCATATACTGCCTACTAACACTTTCTAAACGAACAAACCATCGCCCTAAAACTCTGAAAGGCTAGAAACAGCCATTAGAAATTCAACAGATGAGCACTACAAAGAAAACGTACAGGGGCATACATAATAAATCTCACACATATTTGCTTAGTCTTTAACAACAATCACTTGTAGAATTCAAAGTCAGTGTCAGGCTTCTTCACATTGGTCCTGTAACCCTTTTCGAAGTCCTTGGGAAGTATGACATATCGATTCTTGCGCACTGCATGCATACCAGCTTCTTGACAGATAGCCGTGATCTGCAGATATTGCAACACACTGTGATTTCAATTCATGTTCATTTCACATTAGTAGCCACAACATAATAATTCAGTCTAGCCAAAGTGAAGAAAAAAACAGTTGCAACCAAAATGAAGAACAATAACTGGACCTAGAACCCTGATTTCCACAGTTCTGTCAGTACACCAAAGCATCTGACAATCTCCCACGACAAAAGTATAGAGATAAGAGACAAACCTCAGCAGCACTGATTTTATCAGGGCGAGAAACATAATCTTCCAAGTCGACCTCATCACCTAAGTTCATCTTAGCAGTGCATACCTGCCATAAAACAATCCAATGTTAATTTTGTTCATTTGTATGAAACACATAAAGAGTGCCGCGAAAAGATATCCATCAATCTAAACTTCTTCCTGCAATATGTTCCTCCATTTCTTTTTAGGGAAGGAGAATGAAGAAGAAAACAGCATGAGTATAAGATTCTCCAAAACCCACCTGAAACACGAGCCTCTTTTGACGTCTATCAGGCAAAGGAAATTCAATCTTACGGTCAAGCCTTCCAGGACGTAAAAGTGCAGGGTCCAGTGTGTCGGCTCTATTGGTTGCCATAATAACTTTCACATTCACCGTTTGGTCAAACCCATCCATCTACAGAATACAACGCGGGAAAAAGTGGCTCGTCAAACAATGGAGGATCTTGTGTTATTCTGGAAACACTTTATAACTATGTATAGAAGCCTACCTGATTTAGTAGCTCCATGAGGATACGCTGGACCTCTCTATCAGCTCCAGTCTGAGCATCAAACCTAGCAGTAGCAATTGCATCAACCTCATCAATAAATATGATTGCTGGAGCATTTTCTTTGGCAAGGCGAAAGACATCACGAACCATTCGTGGGCCCTGCAACAATCAGTGGATAAGTGAGATAAAGTAGAGTAATAGAAACAAATGGCGTCTCATCACTCTTCATGTACACAGTTTGAAATAATCGTCATTCTCCAGACAAGAAGAGAAATGAATCTCAAAGGGAATAAAGTAGTCGATCTGAAGTTGCATAGAGACTTGCCAACATGATTGAATTCAGAACTGCTTGGCCAGATAACTGAACTGTCTTACTAGATTAGTGTGCAAAAAGCAAGATCTATTTCAACAGCCAATTTTACATGAAAGATGTGTGCAAAATGTTCTCCTAGTCAAGATGATTGAGGCAGGAGAAGTCCATTTCTCTATCCTCCTCCCCTTTTTTTTTTGAAAAGGGAAGTAAAAGTTTAATCATTCTATGGAGGAATTTACAGGACATTCTATCCTACTTTCTAGTGACA
This sequence comes from Lycium ferocissimum, assembly GCF_029784015.1. Taxonomy (NCBI): domain Eukaryota; kingdom Viridiplantae; phylum Streptophyta; class Magnoliopsida; order Solanales; family Solanaceae; genus Lycium; species Lycium ferocissimum. Next base: position 67,947,439 of record NC_081344.1, read on the forward strand.
GGATCTGGAAAGGGATTGTATTTTGAGGAAAAAGGTAATCAAAGAAACACAAAGTTAATTTTAAAAAAAAAAAAAAAAAAAAAAAAAAAAAAAAAAAAACACAAAGCTATTGAGCCATTCACTATTGAGAGAGGTCTTGACTTCTTCAGAGCTAAATTACACGTGCGACTTAGCCCATAAACCAAAGAATGAAGGTGAATTGATTATTGGTGTGACAGACATCATAGCAATGTTTTTTTTGGAAACTGAAAATGTAGTGCTTGGGATTGACATTGTAGCAATGTTACAATACCCAAAAAAATTTCCAAATGTACATTTCTACAGAGAAAACACTTACATAAACTTCAGTAAGGATTTACTTTGGGAGAAAAGAGGTCAGCTACTTTGCTAAAATACAAAAAATAATACAAAATTCTCTTCTTAATCAAATACAAAAAGACATTTATAAATGACTTGTTACTATTACGCATTTGATTTGAAAGTAAAATTATGTTGTTTCCAGAAAGCTTCTTTACCTAATGCAAGACATCAAAACTTTGATCATTTTTTGGATTCAAGAATAAGTAAATACTGAATAAAAGTCATTTTTTGGATTCAAGAATAAGTAAACTACTGAATAAAAGACTATTCGACTTAGCCACAAAAACCTCCTGCCAGCCTAGCTATAATATAAATTTTAAAAGGAACCAGTAACTGCAACCTTTTAAATTTATTCAGCAAACAAAGAAAGTGCATCATGGATCCACCGATTCTCAAGATTGTTCTCAGACATTGAAAAATCTTCATGCAGTGAACATTTTGCTTTTATTGATCCTGTGTTATCTAGTTCATTATTAATATATCAAGATTACTGACGGAAAAGCCACCCAGAATATTATGAAGGACACATTCTTGTGTACTGTTGTTGAATCTTTCTTTTTAACATTTTTACGCAATTGGAGAGTCGTGTGGACCTCATTTTCTATTTTGAAGAGGGTAGAATGCAACTGGCCTTAAAGATGGGTACTACTAACGTCAGAGAGCCAATATAGGGTTTAGCTCTTTACTTTTCAAACATGCTACTTAAGCTGCTGTATGGTCACAAATTAATTATTTATCACCAAAAGTGCTCAACTTTTATACAGTTGTTACTTGTCAGTGAGAACAGTGAGATTTAAGAAGTGCATCTTAGGCATAAAGGACCTACTGAGTTTAGGATGGTAAAAGCATACATGACAATGCTGATCATACGCTCTTCTGCTAATTGTTTACTTAGACTTGTCCTTAACTTGGATATATATTGGATAGGTTTGCTGAAGCCAACTTATTAAAAAGTGAAGGGTGACATCTATCCCTACACTTGCAGAACTATGCCCCTCAGTCAACATAATTCTTCTTTAGTTGCGATGGTCTTGATCTTTCTTAATTCAGAAATTGGATAGAGTATCATCTTTCATGTGGTTTCTAAATTTAAAGAACTAAATAAACCAACATCCTATGCTAGATGATCGTCTAGTGAATCCTCATAAAGAACATTTAGCCATTTAGGTCATACAACTTCAATGGAGATAGTAAACTAGTTAGTTGCCTTATTCTCGCTCTTGATCAAGGTTAGTACTACCTATGAAATTGGAAAGTCATAGGCAAGAGATTCAAGATCCAAACACTTTATACTAAAAACTCCATCGGATATCATGCTATTAAGATAGATTAAGCAAACATTTACACTGGTGAATTAAATTATATTGATGCATAAAATAAGACTTCAATGCATACCTCACCGAGGTACTTCTGAACAAATTCTGAGCCAACAACCCTAATGAAGGCTGCCGTGGTGTGATGTGCTACAGCCTTTGCAAGCATAGTTTTCCCAGTGCCTGGTGGACCATAGAGCAACACACCACGGGGAGGATCTATACCAATCTGCTTGTACAAGTCATGATGAGTCAGAGGTAACTCAACAGCTTCACGGATTTCCTGTTTTTGTATGTCACAACCTCCAATATCCTGTTGTTACAAAAAAAACATAACCTCAAAAACTAACAAATAAATAGTGAGCTTGTGAAAAGGTGGATAATTTGAGGAAATGTAATCATAAAGCTTTTGAAGGCTATAATAACTCCTTTTCACAAAGCTTGGAAGAAAGCCCCTTTAGCACTCTAGCAATAATTTGCAAGGAAGGTTTCCAAAGAGCTTTTGAAGGCTACAAGAATAAAATGTTGATCGAACCTTTGCATACACGACAACTACTTTCCTTCAGTGCATAACCAAAAAACAAAACTAATCTCAAGTATAGAGAATGTGCCCTGAAAAGCCACTTGACCTGTTGACCAGCTCTACAGCAAGCCAATTAATAGGACCCTAGAAAAGCCATAGTACCAACTAGTATGGAGATTACAACTTGCTCCATAACTACAGATATTCTTTTACACCCAACAAAAACATATAGCTGTTTCCATTGGTAATCTGGTCATAAACTCTAACGAGAATTGGCTTCCGAATGTACGAGCTAAATGAATTTGATGCTACAATATGCAAAATTCAAAATTAAGCTACGGAATTTTTTTTAACTATTATTATTGTGATGAAGCTTCAGGACCTCTAAGATAATTCTATGCCGAAAAATGTATGAGACTCAGAAAGCCTCTAATTTGCCTTAATTTTTTGATAACCGTGTTATGCGGGCCAGCTCGCGTGCACCTCGACTAATTCCCCGGGATACCTGCCAGGCAACTCTATCCACCAAGGCTAGCACAGATAGGAAGTACATGGAGGAGGCAGGAATGAGCATCACTGATATCTCTAGTGTGCACTCTCACTCAATAAAGAATGTATACAGGAGAATGCTTGGGGACTATCCTAAGGTTAGCTGGAGAAAGCTACTCTGTAACACACCTGCACCTCCAAAGTGGTTACTCATTGAGTTCTTAGTTGCTCACACTCGACTGTCACCAAGGATAAACTGGTTAAATGGGGGATGAATGTGGATCCTATTTGTCCTTTATGCAATGAGAGCCTTCAAACACTTGCACACATGTTCTTCAAGTGTCCTACTTCTACATTTGTGTGGAGCAAAATACTACAATGGCAAGGGCTCAGCAGACAACCACAGGAATGGCCAGAAGAACTTCACTTGGCTGAGGCACATTATAGGGGGAACAGCTCTAGAGCTATTGTATACAGGCTTGCCTTAACAGGGAGTATCTATTACCTATGGCAAGAGCGAAATCAAGTTATCTTCCCGGGAAAGAAAAGAATGTGTGATGTAATTGTTAGGAGAATTATTCAAGAGGTCTACTGTCGTGGGAGTATTCAGCCAAAGTTAAGTAGGTGGAATAAATGTCTGGATCATTATCCTACTTAGCTTAGAGAAGGATAGATGCTTAGGGGTGGGATATAGTATTTTGTTTTTCACTAATCTGTACAGTTTTTATACTTGGTGATAAAAATTTAATTACCACAAACAAAAAAAAAAAAAAAACACTTATAGTAGCTTTAACTAACTCACCATTTTTTGCACCGTCATTTTAATTGTAAATTTAAATTGCAGTAAAACCAGACTTCTCCCATATCACGTCATCACATTGTTACTATCCTGCTGCAAATAATATCCATTTACAGCTAGCAGTTCTCTGAAGACACGTGTATCCTCTGCAAATTCTCCATACATGGAACAAGAGTTCTGGAAAGAAGCAATTGTGTGTCGTCGATGGGTTTTTTGTTAACTAACTCTATCAAATATCTGAGTATATTCTCTACAGAGCTCGTCCCGGTCGATTTTTTCAATGCCTCCATGCAAGACTTGGCGACACAAAACGGACATCAACTAACATTTCGTCTTTTTCTTGAAGTCATTTCTTCTTTCTTTGGTAGACAAAAAGAAAAGATCGGAAAAAAGAGTTTAAAATATTATACCAACATAAATTGGTGAACTTTCCGATCTTTTAAAAAGACCGAGTCATTTTTTCCGATCTTTTATTTTTATAAATATTATACCAACATAAATTGGTGAACTTTCCGATCTTTTAAAAAGATCGAGTCATATTTTCCGATCTTTTCTTTTTATCTACCAAAGAAAGAAGAAATGACTTCAAAGAAAAAAACGAAATATTGGTTGATGTCCGTTTTGTGTCGCCAAGTCTTGCATGGAGGCATTGAGAAAATCGACTGGGACGAGCTCTGTAGAGAATATACTCAGATATTTAATAGAGAAGTTGACAAAATGCTTCTCCAAAACATGTATGGAGAATTTGCAGAGGATTCACGTGTCTTCAGAGACTGCTAGCTGTAAATGGAACTATTGGCAGTAGGATAGTAACAATGTCATATGTGATGACGTGATATGGGAGAAGTCATGCTTGGTGAGTTAGTTAAAGCTACTATAAGGGCCTGTTTGAAAAGCCACCCAGGTAATTGGAATTGGGTGTCATTACACAGTTTTGCATGTTTGTTTGACCAAGTAATTACACAGTTAGGTAAAAATTGAGTGTAATTACACTCTCCAATTCTCCAGGGGGGGTTTGAGAATTGAGTGTAATTACAGGGTTACTTTTTAGTTTGTTTCTTTTTTGTCTATTTTAATTTCTTTTTATCTTTTAGTTCTATTATTTTAATTTCTTCTCTAAGCACCTGAGCTTAGGATAGTCCCCAAGCATTCTCCTGTATACATTCTTTATTGAGTGAGAGTGCACACTAGAGATATCAGTGATGCTCTCATTCCTGCCTCCTCTATGTATTTCCTAACTTTTGTCTCTCCTGGAATTTGAACCTGAGACCCCATGGTTTTCAACCCTGACCACTAGGCCACACCCTTGTGTGCCTTAATTTGCCTTAAATTACAAATCACTGACCTATATTGGAATGAAATGGGCCAAAATGAGCGAATTAGATAGAGATTCACATAGCGGACCAACTAGTTCCGAATTGAGCCATAGTTAATTGATTGATTCATTGAATAAATTCCTAACAACTAATAATTATTGCAACAAGCATTACGTAATCTCAGGTGGCAAAACATCAACAAGCGCATTCGAATGACGATGCGAAGCCACAGTAGTCGACGGCTTAAGAAGCTCTCGATTAATCATACCAAGTATCCTAACAAAGTAATTAGAACCCGTAGTGGACCCTACAATAGGGTTATTCGTATCAATCATCTCCATAAACTGTCCAATTACTAACAGCACCAACTGGATCTGTTTGACTTCTTCCTATGCCTCTAATATTGCCTTAATTTACAACTCAGAGCCCTAATTTGCCTTAGGTTACAATTCAGAGCCTCTAATTTGCTATAATTACTGTAACAAGCAGTACCTAATCCCTACACAACAGATTCACATAATAAACCCTAATCAACATATTTAAGCATAAAACCTACTTGAGCTGCTCAAAATTGCAACACATACATTGTACGTAGCATCAGACTTCTCCGACTGGCTAATCAACATATTTAAGCACATAATAAATCCTAATCAACTCAAAATTACAATACTTACACTGTAAGTAACATCAGGTTTCTCCGATTGGCTTAAAAGTGAAATACTTGAATCAGCTTCGAAATACTTGAATGAAGCGCGACAGAAGCTTGAGCCGCTAAGTTAATCGTACTCAATATCCTAACATAGTAATTAGAACCAGGTGGCAAAACATCAAATACTAACAGCAGTGACTGGATCCATTTGATCCTCTAATTTTCCTTAAGTTACAATTCAAGAGCCCTAATTTTCCTTAAGTTACAATTCAGACCCCTAATTTTCCTTAAGTTACATTTCAGAGCCTCTAATTTACTATAATTACAGATAATAAACCCTAATCAACTCAAAATAACAATACTTAACATTGTAAGCAACATCAGGCTTCTCTGACTAGCTAATCAACACATTTAAGCACATAATAAACCCTAATAAACATATTTAAACACAAATCCTACTTGAACAGCTTAAAATTACAACACTTACCTAACATAGTAATTAGTGAAATACGGCAAAACATCAACAAGAGCATTGAACCAACAATTGCATTATCGTACTTAATATCCTCAATCAGTTTGAACCAACAATAATTATTCTGTCCTATTTTAAACTAACAGCACCAATTGGATCCATTTGACTTCTTCCTGTGCCCTAATTTTCCTTAAGTTACAATTCACAGTCCTAATTTTCTTTGAGTTACAAATCAGAGCCCTAATTTTCATTAAGTTACAATTCAGATCCCTAATTTTCCTTGAATTACAATTCAGAGCCCTAATTTTCCTTGAGTTACATTTCAGAGCCCTACTTTTCCTTGAATTACAATTCAGAACCCTAATTTTCCTAAAATTACAATGCAGAGCCCTAATTTGCTATAATTACTGTAATAAGCAGTATATAACAAATTCCACATAATAACAAACCCTAATTAACTCAAAATAACAATACTTAACATTGTAAGTAACATCAGGCTTCTCCGACTAGCTAATCAACACATTTAAGCACATAATACAACATATGCAAGCACATAATAAACCCTAATCAACATATTTAAGCACATAATAAACCCTAATCAACAAATTTAAGCACATAATACAACATATTTAAGCAAAAAAACCACTTACACTGTAAGTAACATCAGGTTTCTCCGATTGGCTTAAAAGTGAAATACTTGAATCAGCTTCAGGTGGCAAAACATCAACAAGAGCATTCGAATGGCGATGAAGCGCAACAGAAGCAGAAGGCTTAAGTAACTCTCTATTAATCGTACTTAATATCCTAACATAGTAATTAGAACCCGTAGTTGAACCAACAATCGCATTATTCGTATCAATCATTTCCATAAACTGTCCAATTACTAACGGAACCGATTGGATCCGTTTAACTTCTTCTTGTGCACGTAAATGTTCGCGACGGAGATTTTTGAGTTCGTCTTTTACGTATTCTTCTTGGATTTCGATGAATTCGAGTTGGCGTTGAAGTGATTTTAAGCGAGCGTATAGGTCATCTTCGCCGTTTTCGGAGGAGGGGAGTTCGGTTATGGAGGAATCGGGTCGGGTTGCTGGTGGTTCCGGGGCGGGTTTCGGGTCGAGAACCATTGGGGAAGCCATTGTTTGATTGATTTGGGAGGAGGGGGGTTTACAGAGAGGATTTGAGGAAGAGATGTGAGAATGGAGTAGGGAACAAGAAAAAGGGGATTTATACTGAATTTGTGGTTTGCATTTTTAGTCCCTAAATTATTGGTATATTTTGATTTTGGTTCTTGTGTTATTTAGGAACCGCAGGTATATTTTGATTTTGGTTCTTTGTTATTTAGGACCTGTTTGGCAATGAGAAGTTTTCACTTTTTACGGAAATGTTTTTTACTTATTTGAAAATTATCGTTTGACCGTGAAAATTTCAAATACATGAGGAATAGGTGAAAATGGAGTAGGGAACAAGAAAAAGAAAATATACACTAAATTTGTGGGTTTGCATTTTTAATCCCTAAATTATATGTTTTTTAGTGAAGCATATTTAACCTTTAATTGTCGAAATGTGTGTTTTTAGTCCTTTTTAATGTATGAAGTATGTTGTATTTGAATTACTTTTAGTCTTTTAGAATTTCGATTAACCTTTAGTTAATCAAAATTTGTGAACAAATTAATCGAAGGTTAAAAGGACCAAAAATGCACTCTCCTAATTGATTGAAGGTTAAATGTCCTAAATCAGATATTCCAACAAAATACTGCTTACATAAAAGGACTAAAAACATGCATATTTGACGAAATGCGTGTTTTTAGGCCTTTTATGTAAGAAGTACTATGTTGTATTTGAACTACTTTTAGAACTGTATTGTCGTAAAAAATGAAGCAATAGTACAAGCTTAACATAAACATACGAAATTAAGTGATGAAATGACTAATAATTTACGATAAATTTGTGAAGATTTACCGGTAAACGGACCAAAAATGCACATTTCCAAATAACTTGAAGGTTAAATGTCCTAAATCAGATATTATAGGGATCAAAATTAAAATTTATCCATAATTGAAGGAGCAATAGTGCTATTTACTCATCTGTTCCCTTCTAACTATCGTAGCTTAAAGAAAATGTCCCATATTAACTATCACATTAGGAATTCAAGATCAAAGTTACCAATTATTTCCAACTATATCGTTAAAATTAAATTATTCATTTATTATATTGCTCAATTCTCAAACAACATCTAATAAATATGGGTTACTTAGTAAATCATACCTTCTATTTATTAATTTTTTTAATGAACGTGAAAAGAGCTAAAACGTACTTAAATGAAGCGGTGACACGAAGGGAGTAACTTACTTCTATCCTGACTCGGGTATTGATATGCCGGGATTTTTTCCCTTGGGTAGAATATATAAGGTATTTCTAAAATTGCCAAGAATATTATTTAAATGGCAATTTGCAGGATTACCCTTTGCTGGGGTGGTCTTTAATTTTTGTCCTTCGCTAAAAATTTCTTGGTTTCAGGTTCGAACTTCCGCTCACTTAAAATTTTTTTAAAAAATCGCAATATAGAGTTTGGATTAGCAATCAAAACTCTGCCTTAAGGCATAATTTTGGCCTGAAGGTACATTCTGCCTTAAGGCTGAGTTTTGAAGGCAATTCTGCCTCAAAACTCTGCTTTGCTAATCCAAGTTCCACCTGGTGAATTTTTTTTGAATTTTTGATTGAGTGGGGTTTCGAACCAGGAACCTAGGAATTTTAGGCGAAAAACAAAAATTAAAGACCAACAATTTGAGGGGGAAAAATTAAAGACCAATGCATTTGAAGGGCTTCGCAGGCAAAACTCTGCCTTGCGAATTCAAGTTCTACCTGGCAAATTTTTTTCAAAATTTTTGATTAAGTGGGGGTTCTAACCCGAAACTTAGAAATTTTAGGCAAAGGGTAAAAATTAAAGACCAACAATTTGAGAGACAAAAATTAAAAACCAATGCATTTGAAGGGCACTCTGCACAAAAAATGTCATTTAAAACTCCAATCTTATGGGCCATATAGTACCCTACTCCTGAGGAAAGTGGACAAAAAGCCAGTTTTATGACTCATATTTAAATAACGGAAAAGGCTCAAATATGTCATTCAACTATCAGAAATGGCTCAATAATGCCACTCGTCAATAGTTTGGCTCATTTATGCCATCGAACTATAGGAAATGGCTCATTTATGCCATCAAACTATAGGAAATGGCTCATTTATGCCACTCATCAATAGTTTGACTTGTTTATGTCATCGCCCGTTACCAAAATGACTCATCCATGCCATTTTTCATTAAAGGCGATTTTACAATATCATGTATGACACGTGGCCTCCAAAAATTGGAAGAAATTTTTAAATTTAGCCGCTTTATAAATTCAAGTGTGAGACTGAATTTGAAGATTTCGAGTTTGAAGTTTTAAATATCAATCTAGCAGGTCTGAAGTTCAAATTTACAAAGCTTAACTTTGACTGTAGTTCCAACTTCAAATATTTTGAATCCGAAGTTAGGCTTGGCAGTTGGCAAGCTACAACTTTAGATATGTATACATGACAAAATATAGCTCGACACATGGCATGACTAAAAGGGAACATGTGGCAGTTGAAGGCGAAACGCTGCTTAGTCGTTTCACTTAGTTGGAATGAGAGACCTCGGATAAACCTAGAACAATCCTACCAAGGCAATTGCCTCGAGTCATTAATGACAGATTAATGTTGTGTGACCGGTCCAGATTTGAAGCAAACGTTACGATTTAGAATTAAAGCAGCATTATTGTCTGTTATTACTCATTAATTGAATTTAATCACGGCTTAAGTGCTGATGTATTTGTACTATAAAAGGAGCCTAAAGGCCTCTCAAAAAGGGGCATCGAATAACAACTACTCTACTATTCAATCTTTTGCAATTAAGCTTACTTTGTCATTCTTTTGTACCGGGATAACATTTATTCTACGAGGTCAAAGCATATAATTGTTCCACCGGAGGAAAACCCATCAAAGGATTCTCTCTAAGCATCAACAAAGCCCAGGATCAATTATACCATTTATATTTTATATTGGCTCTCTATTCTCTTGAGCCGAGGGTCTTCCGGAAATAGCCTTCCTATCTTCCGAGATACGGGTAAGGTCTGCGTACACTTTACCCTCATCAGACCCCACATTATGGAATTTCACTGGGTATGTTATTGTTGTTGTTGCTGCTTACTAATCTCATTTTCTTATTTGTAATCAGTTATTTAAGCACTATTTATAACAAATCAATTTACGTATTTTTTAAATCACAAATAAATTTAATTGTTCTCTTTTTAGGGTAAACAAGATCCGTGATATTAAAATTTGAAAACTTCTAACCCAAAGTCTAAAGTTAGAGACTCTCAAGCCCATCTTGAATTTACTTTTGTTAAATTCGAAATCCAGGATAGCATCCTTTATATTTTTAGTAGTAATATTTTAAGTTTGAAATTTATGACAATATTATTATGATGATGCTTTCCCATCAAAAGTTTTCTTTTCAACTCAAAAACCAGTCCAAAAGTGGCTAGGTCGGGCAAGCCTTGCTTTTACCTGACCCACTCCCTATAAGCCCATAAGGCCCAATGAATACATGCACCTGTTAGCAACTTAACCTAGGTGTTTTTTTTCTCATTTTCTTGTTTCTCAAGCCGCTAATCAAATCGAAGAGAATTAGCCATGGGTAGAAGTAAGTTTTTTTTCTCCCAACCTCTCTTTTTTACGTTAATTGTCATTTTCCTTTACATGGGTTGTCTATATTAACTCAATTTACCCTAATTTGTTTTCAAGACAAGTTATTATAGAGCGACTCATAGCTTTTCGTATGATTGTTTGAATATTGCCGAAATGATATACTCCCTCCGTTTTAATTTATATGAACCCATTTGACTGGACACGACATTTAAGAAAGAGGGAAGACTTTTGAAACTTGTGGTTCAAAATAAGCCTTGAAAATTTGCGTGACTGTAAATCATTCATAAAGTGAATTTGTTTCTAAATTAGGAAAGAGGTCATTCATTTTGGCACGGACTAAAAAGGAAATAGGTTCAAACAAATTGAAACAGAGGGAGTATTATGTTTGTTTCTAGATGGTACTCGATTGAGTAATTCATTTGAATTATCTCTATTTTGCTTTTTTGTGCATTACTCCGTAGTAAATGTAAAGAACTGATAGTGTTAGAGAGCTCTAATTTGTTTGTAAGACAAGTTAATATTGAGCGATTTCAACCTCCACAAATGGAGTTGAATCATGAATGTATATTAGGATTCATATAGCAAACAACCAGAGATATTTGTGATCGAGTTGTGGTTGTGTGTTGTTTATCTGATAGGAAGAATATATAGTTAATGATGCTACATTTATCAAGCTTAAAGCTAATGGTGGTTTTATGATGGTGTACAGCTAGTGTCTTTGTAACCGATCAGTTAATCTCCGGCACTGACGGAGCTAGAGCTTCGGTTACGAGTTTGGTTGAACCCAATAACTTTGGTTTAACCCTGTTTCTGTCTTAAAATATACATTGAATATGTACGAATTATTAATTTGGAATCCAGTAACTTAGAAGGACTAGAATTCCGAACCCATAAGCTTCAAATCTTGGCTCCAAGTCCATTCCTAGAAGTGATAAAATTGGTAGCTTAAAGATAGAAAACTTGCCCCTTTTTTTCTCATAGTTGCTTGCAAAGCAACCCTTTTCTCCAACCAAGAAACTGTGGAGAGATTATCAAGGAAACAAACGAAGGGTCTCCTTATTGGAGATAAGCTTGAAGGAAAACGGTGGTTTGCCATGCTGTTTTCAGGTTCAAGAAAATCTTAATTCTTTGTTTCTGTGAGAATTTTTTGATGAATCCATGCAAATGGTTAAAAAATGTATGTTAAGATGCATTAGTTTTTTTGTGTATGAACAGAAACTCTTAAATATGAACAGCGCTGACCACCATTTTGTTATTCTTTGTGAGTGAGCGCATTCATTAGTTTTGATGAAAAGCCTTATGTGTAACTGGTTGAATTCTTTTGTCAGGACCTGCAAGGTGTTACCGCCAGATTAAGAACAAGCCTTACCCAAAATCACGGTTTTGCCGTGGTGTTCCAGATCCAAAGATCAGGATCTATGATGTGGGTATGAAGAAAAAGGGAGTTGATGAATTTCCTTTCTGTGTGCACTTGGTCAGTTGGGAGAAGGAGAACGTTTCAAGCGAGGCACTTGAAGCTGCTCGTATTGCTTGCAACAAGTATATGACCAAGTCCGCTGGAAAGGATGCTTTCCACCTCAGGGTTAGGGTCCATCCCTTCCATGTTTTGCGAATTAACAAGATGTTGTCGTGTGCTGGGGCTGATAGGCTCCAAACTGGTATGAGGGGTGCTTTTGGTAAGCCACAGGGAGTCTGTGCTCGTGTTGCTATTGGTCAGGTTCTTCTCTCTGTTCGCTGCAAAGATGGCAATGCTAACCATGCTCAAGAGGCTCTTCGCCGTGCAAAGTTTAAGTTCCCTGGCCGACAAAAGATCATTGTCAGCAGAAAGTGGTATGGCTTGTCTTTAGAATCACCTTTAATTTTTATGCCACTCTACTGGTTGAGTTTTGACCACCTTGTATTTCCCCATATCAAAAGATGGTGCTATTCTTTTATTGTGACAATTATACATTTTTTCAGGATTATCATGTATGATTTTGGTATTCTTCAATGCCAGTATTTTTATGTTTCGATGCCAGTTTCTTTTACATGCCATGCCAGTTTTTTGTGTGTGATAGCCTAAGTTTTGTCTTTTTTTAAACATTGTTAGGGGAGACAAACTCTTACGGATCTGCTTCCTTCCAAAAGTTGTGAAGTGCCTTGAATCCTAACTTGCTCTGCCTCTTTTAATGTTAATATACTCAGCAACTTTTATTTGCTGCCTTTCTAGAACAGGATCTGTTCTATGGGCTAGTATTACTGCATCTTAGTGATAGGGAGTCAAAAGTGTTGACACATTTATTTTACCTTGTATTAGTACCTAGCCGAATTAAGCATTTGGTTTTTGAACGTTTTTCACTTAATAGAAGTTGTGCTTGTGTCACACCTAATGTGTTTTCTTTGATTACAGGGGATTCACTAAGTTCAGCCGTACCGATTATCTGAGGTACAAGTCCGAGAACCGTATTGTAAACGACGGTGTCAATGCCAAGGTATGTTTTGTTTGTAGTCTATTTTTTACAATACAAGATCAGATCTTGTTGCCTGTTGGTATATGAAAACTTATGGATTTTCTCATGCTTTTGCAGCTTCTTGGCTGTCATGGCCGTCTTGCTGCACGTCAACCTGGAAGAGCTTTTTTGGAAGCAGCAACTTCAAGTTAAAGAATTTACCAATCTGAGCCTTTAGTTTTCTACTTCCGCTGAATGAAATTTTGTGTCCTGAGCATCCATCTAGTTTTGAACCATTACTTAAGTTGTTACTGCTCTAATCAAATATTTACCTTTTCAAAAGATAATTATTGGCTTTTATTTGGATGAATTTTGTCTTACATCTATTCTGACCTTGGCGTTTAACTTCGTTTCTTACTGGTGTGAGCTGCATCTCTATTTCTCCTACTTTTAGTCGTGTATTTGATATTCCTGTTAGGGGCACAAGCGCATTTAAGTAATAATGTCTCAAAACAAGTTCTTTGGGACTCTTCAAAATTTCTGTCGCACCTGTATCGGATCCTCCAAAAAATTCGATTTGAAGAGTCTGAGCAACATATAGTTCAAAAAAATACAGATTTCCCAAATGCAAAAAGGAAAAAATAAATCCCACCTAAACCTCCTGATCCAACGATGGACTTAAACTAGTAATCCTCCAGTTCAAAAGAAAAATATATAATTCAGAGATAAATCAGTTGTCTGGGACTCAATGAGCTTAAATTCCCTGCGGCTTGTCTCAACCAAGCAAATATCCAATGATTACTAGGAAGCCTTGCAGAGTCCATTGGTGATGGACAACTTCAAGAACTCAATGATCATTTTGATAAGGTGACTGCTAATTTTCTTCATGAAGCTGCTTGTTTGAATCCGATTGACCCATATTCTTCTTTTGACATAAAAGATTGAAGAGAATGAATGATGACTTGATGAACTTAGTATGAGTGCTTTTGAGAATCTGCTTGCAACCTACATTGATTTTCTCCAATCTAAATGTACTTTATGATCTTCCAGAAAATTAGTTCAGACAAAGAAGCATTTAAACTTTCCACTTGGACTCTGCATAGTGAAACTTGTTTACGTTGGTAGAAATAACTTTTTTGACCATTAAATTTATCAAGAATGACATGCGAAATCGAATAAATGCTGAAATTTTTAGTTGTTGCTTGATGTCATATGTAGAAAACGATGCATTTAGTACTATTTCTAATGATGCTATATTAAAAACATTTAAAGAAATGAAACCTCATCGAGTAAGTTAGAGGATCTCGATGTTATATGTCAAGCCCTCGGGCCACTAATGTTCCGCCTTAATAATTTGACAATTAGTACATTGAGCTACAAATCAGCAAAATTCTTTTTCATATCATTCCACTAGTATACTTCTTTGAGATCATGATACATTTTTGTCGAGCCCAGATGAATAGAATACCGTGAGCAATAAATTTCTATGATAATATAAGTGTGTTGTGCTTTCACTAGTGAATTGTTTTTTGTTGATTTCTTTGTATATTTACTTTTATATTTGACATCACTTAGTAAAATACCTGACTCTGCCATTGAAGATTAACATAGATAGTACTTGGCCAATCTGCAAAAAAGGAGAAGAAATAGTTAGCCACATCTTCTTCATTTGTCTTGTAGCCCAAACATTTGGAAGTAAGCAGAGCAGATAACATTAATGCTCTCTCTAGTGATGAAGATTGGATTGATGGTATTAGGACTCAACCCTGTATCGTTCTCTAATATAGAATAAATAGATTTTTCTTTTTTCTTTTTTGCCTATGGAATCTCTGCATTTACCAAAATAATAAAGAGACTCAACATTGATCGTGCTCAAGAGTTTAAACTCCTAATATCAAATCATTCAACTTCCGTAAACATCGATAATATTTGTGTCAAAATGGAATACGCCAATGCCAAGGTCTTTTATATTTAATACTAGTGAAGCTTTTAAGAGTGATAACAATATAGGAGGCCCCGGCGAAGTGATTCAAAACTCAAATGGAGAGTGTGCAGTCGGGGGTGGCTCGACTATAAGGTCAATAAAACAATCGGTTAGGGTCTCTTTTTTTTTTTTTGAAAAACTTCTGTCGGGATTAGTTAAAATTGAAAGAACTTCTTTCGGGATTAGTTAAAATTAATTTTGAAAGAAGTTTTTCAAAATTAAAATTGATAAAATCTTATGTAAGATCAATAATGTCTCAAGATAGATTGAAGGGATTAGTTATATTATCAATTTAAAAGGAATTGTTAGAACAAATCGATTATAAAACAGTAATTAATAACTTCGCATCTAAAAAAGCCAAAAACTATCATGGACGTGAAGAATAAAATAAAAAAAGGTTTTTAGTTGTTTGATTTTAGACTTCAAATAAAAATATATATGACGATCTTTCCTTAAAAACATTAGGGTCTCTCTCTGAAATTTGACTTTAAGCCTCCAATATTGTTGAGACGGCCCTGTGTGTAGTTGGTTTCCTTGGGACATTGATCCAAGAGCGAACAATATAATGACTCTCACACTCTGTGTCCCAATTTAGGTGTAATAGCTCAAATTTTAAGAGTCAAACATTTAAATTTGATCGTAAATTCGAACTCAGGATCTTTAAATTTTTTTGAATCAAATTAACTTTTTTGAAGACTACGAAAAAGTATTGTAAGTCACAATAATTAATAATTTATATATATGAAAAATACATAAAAATTCACAGTAAAAGTTATTTGACTTTCGAAATTCATACATCATCACATACATTGGGACGGAGGAAATAATTTGTTTTCAATAAATATCCACTTTATAATCAAATTACCCAAAAAAAATAGGGAAAAGGGCCAAATATACCCCTACAAAAGTGTGTTATATATGTTGTGTAAAGTAATTCATTCCAATATAGAACTTCATAAGTATATAATAAGGTACATACACAGGTCTTTGAGATTTGAACATTGCTACATTTATGAGGAAACTAATATTGCACAACAATGTCCTCTTTTTATCATCATAAACTTCTTAATTTTCGTTCTCTTTTCCTTTATAGAAAATAACAAAAACTCTAAATGAAGCGAGGTTTGATTAGTGAGGAAGATTGTAAACAACAATTAATTTCATTGAGAAGCATCACATAGCATTGCTTGATATATATATGTTCCATACGCATATGTATCACTTAATCATGATTAAGTAATACTATATATTAAGACTAAAATGTTTGGTTCAGTGTAAACACCAAATACAAATAAATATTTATTGACTAGGCAACTTCAAAGAGGAGATGGGATGACTCGCAAAGGAAGGGCTTTGGCTAAGGTGAAACCAAATTTCTCCTCCATGTCTAATTCATTTGGTCCAATGTCTGCCTCAAGTTTCCAATTGAAGGAATTCAAGAGTGAGCCCAATATTACTGGAACCATTCTCAATGCCAGTGGCAAGCCAGGGCATATTCTTCGACCAACACCAAATGGAATCAACTCAAAATCTTTTCCTCGCATGTCCAAATCTGAACTCCAAAACCTCTCGGGTTTAAACACTAAAGGGTCCTCCCAAAAAGTAGAATCTCGACCAATTGCCCACACGTTAACTAGTACCTGTGAACCTTTTGGGATAATGTAGTCACACAATTCAACATCTTGTTCCACTCTACGGGGCAGTAAGAACGGAACTGGTGGGTGCATTCTTAAGGTTTCTTTGATAATACATTGCAAGTAAGAGAGTCGGGAAATGTCAGTTTCTTCTATTCGTTTTCCTTTTCCAGTGATTTTTGCAAGTTCAGCTTGAGCTTTCTTCATAATCCGAGGTTGTCTAAGTGTTTCTGCCATTGCCCATTCCAATGTGCTTGTAGTTGTATCCGTACCCGCACTAAATAAGTCCTACAACATTTGTATATCAAAGTATTAGGTGAGTATGGCCCGTGCCAACACTGGCCCAACACAATACTCCCTTTGTCTCAATTTATGTATAGCTGCTTTTTAATTTCGAGAGTCAAATAAAAAAAATTCGTAATTTTTTTATATTTCTTTTAAATATTTTAAATTATCAATTCTTGTGACTTATATTACATTTTTACGTAGTTTTTGGATATGTAAATTTTATTTTAAAAAACTTAAAATTCAATATCTGAATTCACGACCAAAATTAAACTTTTTACTAACCTCCGCATGTCTTCTCTTAATATCTTATCAATATCAAAATTTATATCATTATCATTATCCTCACCATTATACATGTTGGATATATTATTCTTGTAAAAGCCACTAAGAGGACATGAAACCAACATAAGGACCAAAAAATATGTGCTCGAATTTCGTCTCAAGGGGAAGATGAGAGACAACGCACTGAAAATAAACACGCAACATCCATTGAATTTCAAAATTAATAAGGATGGACAGAAATCCAAAGATAACATCAAAAAGGAGAAGGATGAAGGAAAAAGAGAAGAAGACGTGGGCAAAATTGATTGACAGGGAACACCACAAACATAGACATGAGACATGGAACATAAACTTTAGAGACATACATGCAGCTGAGAATATAAATGCGCTCGACAGAAGCAGGTAGAAGAACCGTAAAAGCCACATAAACATCGTGATTCGAGTATATACATTTCTATATTATATAAATGTTGGATCTTCAATTTACTTTTAGTTCTTATGTAGAGGTCTCTAAGTTTTGTTCCATTTTATAAAGTATCTAGCATAATCAAAATATCCTACATTTTTTTGGAATAGTTTTATCTAGAAATTTGTCTATTACAAATTAAAAATTGTGATTACTATTGATACAATCCATCATCGAAAAAGTTCAAGAGTCGCAACAATATGACATTAACATGTATTTTGGAATGTCAAAATGTGATGGTTTATAATATCAAATAAAAAATTCAAGATAAAAAAGTGTACACTTTTGAAATGACATGTTTGTTAGCGTTTTCTTCACGCAAATGAGTGTTATATTGTGGATTATGTATTTGTAATTTATTGATTTTAGTTCGAGAAAATATCATGCAATAATTAAATACTGTCATACTTGATTTTAATGCCAAGAAATAGTGATTTCATCTATTAACACCAAATAAATCATATTAATCTTTTAGAAATTCAAAGAGGTAATATCTCAGATGGTCACTCAACTTTGTTTTCTAACCCAAAGATCACTAAAATATTGGTATTTCACTTAGAAAGTCATCAAACCTATTTTAAGTGATTGTTTTCATTAAATTTTGCTGACATGAACTTTTTATTTAAAGTCAATTTTTTAAGAAATAAAAAGATACTCATTTTAACTATTTTATTGACCCGCCCCACTTAACTCGACTCGCTAAAAATATATTGACTAAGAGTCAACGGATACAACTTACATAAAAAAATATATATATGAAAATCAATATCTAAATTGATCTATAGTAATCTAGTTTACCTTTGAATTACAACATATTGTGGACGAATTGCCTTCTTTTGTTCAAATCAATTTTTTCTTTTGTCATTTTGTGTTATCTAGTTTATCACTTTATAAAATAAGCCATCATAGATTGATTGTCATCAGCTTATCAAGATTAATAATCATAAACTTGTAAGCATATTCTTTTAACCGGAGGTAATTATTTAACGTCATAGACGAAGAGTGCGATTTAATAATTCTTTTTAATTATATTGATACATTAAATAATTAAACTTCATTGTACTCATTTTAAACTTTATTTTAATTGACAAACTTTATTTTAAAGATACTCATTTTGTAGTAAGTTACTTAAGATATTAATTTAGAATTTAAATAATAACACCTTTGTGTTTGTGGATAATGTTTTGCTATTTTATCAATTAGTTGCATTACTATTTTTAAATGTAAAATGGTAATCTTAAAATTTTGTTTAAAAAAAAAAAAAAAAAAAAACCAAAGGGAAAAAAACTGAAAGCCTCAACTTCAAGTCCGTGCGTAGTTAAGGAGAGAAGGTATTGGGGGGTTTGGGGGCGTGGGGGAAGAGGGTTTTTTATTTTATTTTTAAAGAGGCCCTTCAGCTTCTTAAGCCACGTAGTGCATAGAAAGTTGTGGGCTTTGTGGAGTGATGGATGATGACATAAGCAAAATGGTAGTTTGGTCAAAGCAGAAAAATATTTGCTATGTAGCTACAGTACAATTCCCTCTAACCAATCATGTTACTCCATTTTAAAGTGAATTTACGAAAATAGACTTATGATGAGTGCCAGGCAGGCATGTTGAAACCAACATTTATAAAAGAGAGAAGACATCATTTAACCCCTGAACTTGGCACGAAAACTCACTTTAACAACTAAACTTAAGTTGTATTTATATACCCCCCTTAACAACTTTCATCTTAATTAAATACAACTCCAGATGCTGATGTGGCCAAAAAAAAAAAAAACAAAAAATTAAGAGAGTAAAGAGCATAAAAAGGTGGACCCGCTGATATATATATTATTATATAATTAAAAAATAAAATAAAAATAATATACAATTAAAAAACCACCTTCTTCTTCACAACCCCCACCCCGCCTCACAGCCCCGCCCCCTTTTCTTCACCCCACAGCCCCGCCCCCACCACCTTCTTCTTCTTCACAACCCCCCACCCCACGCCACAGCCCCGCCCCCACCACCTTCCTCCTCCTTCTTCTTCTTCACAAATTCCTCTTTCTCTCTATATTCTCATCATTCTTTTCTTACCATTTTCACCATTTTTTGATTTTTGTTTTCTTTCAAAAATAAAGTTATGGAATAATGGTTATGGAAGAAATGGGTTGCTAATAATAATAATAATAGCCAACAATAACAACCAAAACAACCAATTTGGACGAATTTAAGTGTAAGTGGGACTAATTTGAGAAGGAATGGGATGAAATTTGATGGGGAGATGATGGTGGTGGTGGTAGGTGTGGGTTAAAGATGACAATTGGATCAACAACTACTGAAATTCAGGTCATCTTCTTTTTTTTTTTTTTCCAGTGATTTTTGCAGTAGAAAATGTGAATATACATAGAGGTGCTTCTGGTGGGTGTATATGGGTCATCTTCATAGAAGAAATAAATGTATTTCAATTTGGTGTTGCTTCTGGGTGGTTATGGTAGTGGCGGCGGCGGCGGTTGCAACAAATGTGGTGAGGATGAGGAGAAAGAAGAAAGAGAAAAGGGAGAAGAAGAAGAAGAAAGAGAAAAAATAATAAAAGAAAAATAAAAAATGAACGGTTGGTAATTTTTGACATGGCTATGACGTGGCAACGATGTGGCAATGACGTGGCGCAAGTGTAATACACCTCACATTGTGAGAGTGGTATTATTTTTTTAGGGTGGAAAATAATTGAAATGAAAGTTGTTAAGGAGGTATATAAATATAACTTAAGTTTAGTTGCTAAAGTGAGTTTTCGTGTTAAGTTCAGGGGTGAAATAATGTCTTTTCTCTTTATAAAATATAGAAAAGAAATATAACCATAAATTACAGTAACTAAAAGAAACTATAGCAGATCAATACATAATTCACCCACAACAAATAATCTGGCATATACAATAAATAAATTAAAGCATTATTTAACAAGTATATCATAAGCATATTAAACAAGTATATCATGTTCTCTTACCCGATGAATAAACTTACTATACATGGTATTTAATGTCGAATCGATAAACTACTTAAAGATCATGCAAGTCTGATTCTTTTTCTCTTTTTCATTTTTATAAATATATATAGGTATCTAAAAAAAATCCTCGAGTTGGGAAGCCTATAGCAACGAGAGAGAACAAAACTTGCTAAGTTTCGTACGTTCAAATTACACCTCTAAAATGTAAAACACTTCTGTTAATGAAGAAAATTGAGGTGTCACAATATGAAATCTGAAATCTTTATCTTTTCCTAAATAATAAGCAGGGGGGAACTATATTAAAATCATTTTAACTTTTGATGGTAATTAAGGACAAAGCCAGTAAATGACTGGGAGTTAGGATGACAATATATATTAACTTAAATTCATAAACTAATTAGAAGAGAATACGAACCAGGAACATGGACTTGATGTGATTGTGATCGATCTCTTCAGGATTTTCTTCGCTAATATTGAGAAATGCTTCCAAAACATCACTTCTTTTACCATGAAACCTTCTCTTTCCCTCTAATCGTTCATTAATCAAACCATCAAAAAGTTTAAACAATTTACCAAAAAGAATAGCTGTGCGTCGCCTTATTCCTTGAAGATCAATCTTTTCAAGTATGGGGAAAAAATCTACTAGGTTAGGCTTCCCTACCTCAGCCATGATACCCCAAATAACGTCCTTCAACTCCACCTTCGAATCCAAATAAAAGGGCTCATAATTACAGTTACAACAACAATATATTGCATTCAATGCACCATTTAATCACTAAAAGAAAGTCAAAATGAGGGGTCGGGGTGTAACAATCATATTTTTCATCTCTACCTTTGAATCCAAAAAAAAGGTCATAAACAGTTATCTTAACATTGTAGTATATCTAATGCAACGTTTAATATTCAAAACGAGAGGTCAGGGTGTCACAGTCAAGTTCTTGAGCTTTACCTTTGAATCCGAAAAAGGATCAGCCAAATCCTTAGAGAAAAGGATGTTGGACAAGAAATTGAGATTAGTCTTGAAAGCAGCTTGACCTACATCCAAAGCTGCACCTTCTTGACTACATTTTGTACAATAAGCAATCAATTCTTTCACCTTTTGAGATCTTAGATGTTGATTTGCATCAAGCCTATTGGAAGAGAAGATATTTGTATTCAATATTCTTCGAAGCGTTCTCCATTGAGGACAAACAGGAAGCCATGCCACAGAGAATTTGCAATGGTTGTGTGCTTGAAGGGCATCAGGGACAAATCTACCTGAAAAAACTTGATCTTGATGTTTGAGGACTTGTTTTGCAATGGTTGAAGAAGAAATGACAACTGTAGTTATTTGGCCTAATTTTAAACTCATAATTGGACCATAGATTTTCGCAAGATTGGCCAGTGATATATGGGGTTTTGCACCTAACAGGTGAAGGTTTCCAATAATTGGCCATGGTGATGGCCCTGGTGGAAGTTTTTTGTTGCCTCTGCTGCATAATTTTGCTAGAGTATAAAGAAAACTCAAGGCAAAGATTGATCCCAACACAAGTGTATAGTAATCCATTATGCCTCTCTCACACAGACCCTTCCTTCAACACTGAGATAAAAAGATGCTTACCTCTTTTATATTTAATAATATAGAGGAATATATCCAATACGGGTGTGTGTGGTCATAAATTTAAAATGTAAGGTACAGTCTGACTTTCGTTCCTTTGATACGATCCACGCATCGTGCGGGTATGTCTACTGGTACTCTTTTAAAAAGAAAGTGTAAGTTATAATCTGACTTTCGTTTAAAATGTAAGTCATATTCTTCATTGTGTTGCCTATTTCTTAGTTTAAAGAAGAATTAAGCTAATATATGATGTTGTATTCATTGATAAGGATATCATCAACTTGGCTGTTCATCTGACTTTCCAGATTTCCCAGCAAATAATTGAGGGACATTTGATCATAACCTGTTTGTCTTGTGTAACTACGTACCACTATAACATATTTTGTCTGATTGAGGGTTTCATATACTCCAGGAGTGTTACCAAAGTACGTCCAGATCTTTCTTGTCCTTTTTTCTGTTGCTCGAACTCTCTAAAAATATTGCCGTATCGTGTTGAATTCTCCAAAAATGCACTATTTTTGGAGGACCCGACACGCACCCCGCAATATTTTCGAAGTGTCCAAGCAATATAGCTTCTAACTACTTTAGTCATCCAATATTTTATATCTAAACTTACCTCCATGTTCGTTTTAATTGATGGTCACCTTTACTCCACTTTCTAGGTTATCAAATTTCATTTGCCAAGTGTTAACATATTTCTCGTCAGTTTCAAGATTGAAAAATACATATACAGTGTAGTTTTGTAGAGTAGAGTAATTTGCGGAAGGCCTAACTTATGAATTGCTTTCTTGGTCCATAACTACTTTGTCCATTAATGTTAAATGCATTTTGTTCTCATGCTCCTTTATGGGTGTGTTTGCAAAAAAATATTGTCCCAAGTAAGGAATAACAGAGGCATGGTTGAGCATCATTTAGGAACTAAATTGGAGCAAATATGCCATTGATTAAGTTCTATGTGAAATATGAGCATTTTTGGCCTACTCCTGCTAAAGAAGTAACTTTCCTCATTTTTAAGAAATTTACTTTTTTTAGAGAAAATGTTTTTGCAAAATATTTTGACCAATTAAATATGAGAATTCCTCAATACCAGACACACCCTAAAAAAAACACCAGAAAGTTGTTGAGTGATAGTGCTATGCACTTGCCAGATTCTTCCTTTAGGCTAATTGTTTTAATACTTTCTAAACTGTTCCAAGTTTTGAGTGTGACTTGGCTCCTATTGTCCGTTTGAAAAAGTATCTTAGATTATTTGTGACATGATCATAATTCATTTGACATTGCTTTTTGGACTATATGCATTTTCTTTCAACCTCTGTAAGAGAAGATAAGAACAAACAAAAGATAAGATATGGTATATGATGATTATAAAACTTGGATTGACGAAATCTATCAGAAATGGTAAGATATTTTATAGGCTTAGATGATATTTTCTGTTGATTTGCTTGCTAAAGTAAAAGTTAAAACGATATTTTCGGTTTGAAATTGACAAGAGCACCTGTAAAGTTATAATTGGATTGTACTTTAAAATAAAATTGTGTTTTATATAGTGGATCTCATAAGTATGAAACCACAAGTTCAGTGATATTATTCAAATGGTTATCAAATTTACAGCGGAAATGGGTCACACTGCCCTGTACTACTGAAAATAAGTTACATCTGGCCTTCGTTATACATTTTGCATATACCAGAACTTACCATCATGCATTTGTCCATATTAACCACCCACCCGGTAAATCCGTCATCCTAATTCCTAACTTAAATAATACACGTGGCTGGCCCTCATTGAATACACTACTAAAAAATCACTATTTTCCCACTGAAATTTTCCATTGAAAAATGTTTAGTGGCTATTTTCATTGCATGTCGGTAGGAAAAAACTAAAAACTAGTGTTTTCACACAGAAAAATCAGGAAGTTTACCAGTGTATCAATGGGAACCTGTTTCCCATCATGTGTTTACCTAGTGAGCTGGTTCGGTGGGAATGAGGTGGGGAAATAATGTTTTATAATACAAATTTCTCACTGGATATCGGTGGAAAAAACTTGATAAAAAATACCCGCCTGATTTCTAATTAAAACCTACCGGACTCATCCTAATAACCCATGCCTATCTGAAGCCCCCTTGACTTAAATCCCTTCTTCTTTGTTCGTCTAACATAAAGTTTTTAAAATTTAGGGTTCTTCCATAAATTTAAAAAGCTCTCTCTCCTATGGATTCACTGAAGAGAGGTTGGGTGGGTTTTAATTAGAAACGGGGCGGGTATTTTTTGTTCAATGATGGTCATGTGTATCATTTAAGTTCTTTTTTTTGCGCGGATTACCCTTCATTTGGGGTGGTCTTTAATTTTTGCCCTTCAAATTGGTGGTCTTTAAGTATTGCCTTTCGCCTAACACCCTGAAGTTGTGGGTTCGAACCCAAAAACCGCTAAAAAAAAAAAAAAAAATCGCAAGCCAAAATTTAGGGTGAATTTTTGTTCAATGTAAATTCTTTTAAAGAGGGTAAAAATTACTCAGTCGAAGGGCAATCCTGCAAATTGCCCATTTAAGTTGGGATGAAGGATTTAACGGGTGGTGGTAAATATGGTCAAATGTATAACGTTAAGGTCTTGTATATATAAAAAGTATAACGAAGGGTAGGCATAATTTATTTTCAATAGTACAGGGGAAAATATTACCCTCTTTCGAACTTACAATTTGAAACGTCACCATGGCATTTTAACTGATTGCCATGCCTACTTGGCTTTCCGGTCACTGATTTTTCTACCAAATTTATATTCTGAGTAAATGACTACAAGTTTTGTAATTTTAAAACGATAAAATTGGTTCTAGTTTACTTTGTAGAGAAAAATTGTAAGTCAGATGATTATTTAAGAAATAAAATCATATCAATATGGTAAATCTGAACCTTTAGACCAATTAGTCATAATATTAAATGTTTTTAGCATGCTCAACAAAATATTTGTTGCATAATAATTCATGCAGCTTGAGATTTGTAAGTTGTTTCGACTTTCGGGAGAAATAATTTTTTGGCCCTTTATAATCTTTTTTTAATTTTATGACCCTTCTAAAAGAGATCTTCATTTTTTATACATAAGAGATTTGAAAAAAACACATAAGAGATCTGAAAAAACCATTTTCTTCTATTCAAATTGTAAGAGGGCAAGAGATCTCATTTCCTCTCGACTTTCCCGGAAGCAAAAATGATAGCAACAAAAAGCAGTCATCTCCATTACTTTCCCTAGATGCTACTCTATAATATGAGTTTGCGAGTATCAAAAGGAAATTTCTTTTGAAAAAGATCCGACATAACCTTTTGGCATATGTTGTTTATGTAAATAAATGAATGATGGGCCTAACTTAACCCCAAAAAAACTAGTTTGTGAGGGAAGGATTATTCAGGTTCATATAAGAAATCCACCCATTCCTTAAAGGGAAAGGACATAAATGGCCATCCGGCCCAAACTAATCCCACCGGATGACCCAAGTTTCTCCAAACCCATTTTGTAGCCCGCCAGCCCATTTACTACAAAAAAAAGACCTATTGTGGCGACTTTAGTCGCAACTAAAAGTAAGTCAACACAAAAAGTCGTCACTAAAATTTCGTTGAAAAAAACAAAAAAGGACTATTGCCACTAAAGATAAAAGATGTATCATACATATAAAAAAGTATCATTGTTGTATAGAAGATGTATCCCTACAATATATCTATAGAAAATGTATCATAGGTTTGTATCGGTGTTGTGTAATTTGTGTATAATAAATGTATCATCAACGTGTACTCACTAATCATACATATATTATACATTAGTTATACATCGATTATACACTAATGATTCGCATACTATACATATTCCATACATAAGTTAAGTATAGAAAATGTATCATTATTGCATAGTTTATGTATAAACTGTATCATTCTTATATAGAAAGTGTATCATACGTCTAGACAATGTATCATACACATACAATATATAAACTGTATCATTCTTGTATAGAAAGTGTATATAAAATGTATCATTCTTGTATAGAAAGTGTATATATAATTCCAGCATATGAATATAAATTGTATCGGTCTTATAGAGAAAGTGTATATAAACTGTATCATTCTTGTATAGAAAGTGTATCATACGTATAAAAAATATATCATACATATACGTATAGAAACAGTATCATTGTTGTATAGAATATGTATCACTACTGTATATGTATAGAAAATGTATCATACGTATAGAAACTATATCATTATTGTATAATATGTGTATAATAAATGTATAATCAACGTATAATTTATGTATAATAAATGTATAATCAACGTATAATTTATGTATAATAAATGTGTAATTAACGTATAATTTATGTTTAATAAATGTATACTTACAAATTTTATTAGTTTGTAGTTGATATATTTTAGTTTGTTAAGTTTTCGATGATGGTTACTTTAGTTTATTTATTTAGTTCTTCTTTTTTAATCCCTAGTAGAAGATAGAAAAATAAACAGAAGTTTGCAGCGAACTTTTAGTGGCGATTTTAAAAGTCGCCACAAAAAGTCCGATCTTTTTTTTTTTTTTTTTTTGGGCCAGCGCATGGCATTAGTTTGGCCGAATGGCCAACTCGGGACATTTGTTCAAAATGGGGCCTTTTTGGGCTTTTTTTATCCCTAATGGTCACACCATGTACTTTTCCCTTCCTTAAACCACCAATGTGGGATATTTTAACAGTTTAGTTATAGTATTTGAATAAATATAACATCTATTAAAACGGAGAAATGCTGTCATTTGACGCACTTATGTGACCGCAACCTTTCTAATATTTTTTTTCATCTGGAATACAAATAATACATTCTTAATTAGGCCAAAACGAATATGCTATTATGCTTCGGTAAATGTTCAAAGATGTAACTTATCCATTTGTCCCAATTTACGAGACACATTTTCCTTTCTAGTCTGTCTAAAAAGAATGTTACATTTCTATAATTAGAAATAACTTTACTTTAAATACCCCTTTTACCGTTAATTAAATGATTTATAGCCACACAAATGTCTAAGGTTTGTTTTAGACCACAAATTTCAAAAATTTCTTTTTTTTATTTCTTAAACATTAGCATATAGAAGTCTTAATTAATTCAAATCTTTGTTTTTGTAGTTTCAAATGATATTTAGAGGGCCAAACATCCCACTCCCTAAATTTTGAGGGGCCTAATTTGCTAAGGAACCCAACATGGGCTTTGAAAAGGACAATACAAGCAACTCTGGTTGGTTTAGCAAATAAATATTTAAACATAGTATTGAATCATCTGTATCTTAAAGATTCATATATCTGATCTCAACTATTTAGGATTGATGTCCTCAAATTTTTGTACAACGAAAACTATGGACTCAGTTTACCAGGGATGGCAAAACGAGCAATATTTGAGCAAACTAACAGTAAAAGAAGTTGGCTTTGGACCACAATGCAAGGTTTATAACTTAGAGACTCTTTGAATAGTGCATGTATATTAACTTGACAAGCAAACATAAGAGGACATTGGATTCTTATCCTACAACATGATCATTAAGTATTTTAAAAATTAGCGGTGCTAACTAAAAACAACCATTGACATGTAACTCATAAGATACATCAAAATATATTTGCCTATTTCTTATTGTAGCTTGTCCTTTTCATATTTGATATAAACTAAGCGTCCACCAAACAGTATAGAGAATCAGGTTCTCTATCTGTTTCCTCAAGTACACAGACAAAAAGTAAATAAGACAAGATATTTAAGTGGAAAACTCCTTACTCAAGGGATTAAAATCACGACCTACCGGAGTGGGATTTCAACTTCACTAACTGAGCAACTTAAAGATTAAAACCTTTTGCAACCAAGGAATTAACCTTTTAATTCCTCACCCCTTACAATAACTTTATTGTAAGCTACAACCCTTGACTAACTCTAACCAAGAAACCAACCCAACCTTGACTAACTCTAGCCAAGCTCTAAAACACACCTTGACTAACTATAGCCAAGAAACAAAAATAACAAAGGTTGAAACCTTCCTATAATGACACTTCTCCAAAGTAGAGTAGGATTACAAATGAAGAGCAAAATGATAAAGACTTAACAAACCTAGGACCTAAGACATCTTCAGTTGTGGGGATCTGGTCTTTGAGTTTGATGAAGCTTTGTTCTTGATAGCACAAAACGAGCAGTGGCGGCTACACTTGTGAGAATGTGATTTTCTGTTTTACAAGTGTTAGGTTAAGCATTGTAACAAGTTGTATATATATTGGGAAGTATGTGACCATGGATAGGGACATTTCATCTTTTGATATTGGCCTTTAGTTGCAGGTTTGACCTGTAAGAACTGAGTTGTCTTTCTTCTTGATTCGCCATCAAGATAGTAACAAATCTCGCAGCTTTACAATTGTAGCGCATTGAATGTACGACACTCAGGGGACCTGATCGAGTACCTGGTCCCTCAAGTGTTTGTCAAATCATCAAAACACAAAATGACATAACTTATCAATTTTTTTCTTTTTGATGATGACGAACCCATAAATGAAATTCCCCCTGAGAACTAGGTTCCCCACTTGTTCCCCTGCGGATCAGACTTAAACAACATGTTAGCATCCATTTTATTTGAAATTTACCCCTTGAACTTTCAGCATCAGCATATCAATTTACCCCTTAGAAAAACTTCCCCCTTTTGGCATCACTGAAAAGAGTTATAAAAACGGTACAAGCACAACGAAGTTCGGTGACATTAACTCATGGCCACTGGGACAACACAACATGAGCAAAAACAAGAACAACAGATAGAAAGCATTGCATAAACCAGAGTAATTGCCCATGAAATATAGTAAACATGATAATATCCAAGACATAGCAGTCAAAACAGTATAAATTATGATAATTAAAATGTCAAAAGTACCAATGTCATCAAGAGGATATGAGTGAACAAAATAAGAGTTTAATAGAGGAGGAATGGGGTAAAGGGACATGGAGATTGAGGACAAGCTGGGAAGGAACTAAGGAGCGAAAGCTTTGAGGATTTTATCACATCTCTCACTGGTAGCCCTCTAACCTGGACCATTTGGTCACAGAGCACATCAAGCTTTTGCCTTAACTCAGCATTTTCAGCCCTTAACGCAGCATTAGCAGTTGCCATTTCATTACTGGGACTAGGTTCATGTGCCTTTGCAGCTAGCTTTGCTTTCAAGATAGCATTCAAATTTTGCAGCCTTTCAATTTTACGAGTGTTTGCTCCACCGAGCCTCAATCGTGCTAGAAATGGTTGAATTGCTGCCAATACCCCCCTTCTTTTCCAAATAGTACTCACATTCCTCTAAAGTCCCCATGGTGAACATGTGCTTTCTAGTCCCTATAGTGGTCTTTCCAGTCTTAACATGGAAATGCTCAAAGACCTTAGTCAAGAAAAAGCCA
Source organism: Lycium ferocissimum (assembly GCF_029784015.1). Taxonomy (NCBI): domain Eukaryota; kingdom Viridiplantae; phylum Streptophyta; class Magnoliopsida; order Solanales; family Solanaceae; genus Lycium; species Lycium ferocissimum. Next base: position 67,977,155 of record NC_081344.1, read on the forward strand.
TATGGGAGACCATGCTTGCCCTCTCTGGAATTAACCACTTTAATCATATGCTCAATCATTAGAGCGAGCGGTGATAGATTGAAAAGTTACTAGAGCTTTGAGAAGGACCGGAGTCCAACACGAGCAATACATCTCCTTTCAGACCTTAGAAGCAACGCTTTGTTGACAAGCTCAAAAAGGAGCTGATACTCAGGCTTAAGCTGCTTCTTATAAAGCCTCTCACCAGTCGCAGATACTTCCCTTTTGACAATCATATCTTTGAAAGCTTGTAATGTCTTCCCTTCAATTGTTTTCAGCCCATCAGTTGGGACACCAAGAATTTCACCCAACTTTGCGTCGTCCATCTCGAACTCTTAACTCATTTACTGTCATGACCAAGGTGGAGTCATCAGCCTACATTAAGGAAGCATAGAACTCTGCCACCTCATCCTCAAAGACACTAGAAGCAGGGAAGCCAAACAGATGCTCCTACTTCTGAAACTCAACAATCTCCAACAGCTCTTTCATTCCATGTTTTTCAGCAATTTCAAAGTCAAACACTTTGCCCAGCAGCACCTTTTGCTTTTTCAAATTTCCTTGTCTCTACAATTCTAGCTCCTTAGTTTTTTGCCTCTTCTTGGAGGAACCAGGTTCCTCACTCTCACTGCGTTTTCTTTTCTTAGAAGAGCCAGGCACACTCTTCTCCTTGTCAACCTCTACTTCAGTCTCATCCGCCACAGCTTTCTTTCATTTTTCTTCTTTTTTATGGAGCAAGCAACATTGATGGCGAGGAGATAGTGGCCGGAGAAGTCTTAGGGGTCGCGAGTCGGTTAAAAGAGGCGGGTTGGTTAATTTTAATTGAAATCGGGTAATCTTGTGGGCTATGGAATTTTCCATCCAATTAAGGGTATAGGTGTAAACTTTGCAGACGGTAGGAGTATTTTTGTTCACTGTCAGTAATGACAGGGGCATTTTTGTTCATTGTCACTAACGACAGGGGTGTTTTTGTTCACAATCACTAACGGAGGATAAAGTTGGCTAATAAAACAAAATACTGGATATATTTGACCCTTTTCCCAAAAACAATCGTGTGGGGTGATGGGTCAAGCTTTAAGTTTGAATACACTACAAGTAAGCATATATCGGCCTACCAACCTTTTACTGACGCATGCCCAGACGTAGGCACTTATGTCCCAACTAGTGACGATAGCCCGGCCCAGCATGAACAAAATTGTATTATTCTACTATGCACTATTTAAAATTTTCAACTAATTTTTTTTGGCCTACCTTAGAAAAATTTAAGGAGAACATGAAAATGTTAAGAATGGTTCATGTACTATAATATGATCAATATTCTTGACCATAAGCATAATTCGAAAATAGTAAGAAGTAATAAAGTAACTTAATCCTGTCATTTCTAGGCTACAGTTGGTACAACTACGAGCATAATCAACTTTTTTTAAAGTTTTTTTGGTTAATATTTCTTTTCGATCTTATTTTAAATAATAAACCGTCTCAATTTTTCAACTTTTCTAATGACAATTACTCATGGCTAATATAAAAGTAATCTTTCTGCACCGGGTGCAACATGGTGACTATAATTCTTTTAAAGGTATCTTTTCATGATTATTAAGCGTAACATAATATTTAAAGGATTTGTAAAATAAGGATGAAATTAAAAAGTTATGCTATTAGAAATATTTACAAAATAATAAAATATCTAGATATTAATTATTAATAAATGAGGTTAAGACTAAACGATGAATAATTTTGTGTGACAAATAATTCAATTCAACATTAAGTTATAAAAGTACTATCGCCTTGTTGGGTCAAGCCATTTAATTTTTATTTTGAATTCCAAACTTCAAATTCCATAATTTTTCTGATGAAAATTAATAAAATAAATTTAAGATTCACAATGAAATTCTTGTTAAAATATTGTTATGGCAATTGTGCCATATATAATGGGATAGATGCAGTACAAAATAATCATTCTATCCTTTAATTTATAATTTCAGTGTCACAATTTTAATAAAAAAAATTAATGCATCAGTTTCTGTGAAACTTTAAAATTAATATAATTATTTTTAGTCTAATATTAAATATTAGAATTAGTTATAGTCTAAGATAAAACAAATGCTCATTAGTGACGGAAGAAAGCAAAATGAAATGTCATGTGAAAAAAAAAGAGGTCCACTGCATGGAAAAGAAAATAGGGCCTTCAGGTAATATGGAAAATATCATTGAGTAATTTAAAGTACTTTTAGTATAATGCTTCCTTCGTTTTAATTTATGTGAACCCATTTGACTGGGCACGACATTTAAGAAAGAGTAAAGACTTTTGAAACTTGTGGTTCAAAATAAGTCTTGAATATTTTGTGGCGAATCATTTCAAAGTGAATTTGTTTCAAATTAAGAAAGAGGTCATTTTTTGATCTTGCTAAAAGAAAATAGGTTCACATAAATTTAAACAGAGGGAGTATTAAAGATTTTTGGATGGGGTAAAAAAAAGCGGTATAAGCGGAAACAACTAAAATTTGCTTTAGATAATTTAAGCCAAAGCCTTTATAATTATTTTTAGATTTATTTAAAGTATAAAATACCTTTAAATTAAGAAAGAAAAAAAAATTAAAAGTCATTTTGTTTTGCAACTTATAGAAAGCTCAAATAAACCTGACTCTAGAATAGTTATAAAAGATAAACGGAAAATTAAATATTGATTTATCGAAATGGCTCATTTATGTTCATTAAATGGCTTACATTTATGCCATCGAACTATAGGAAATGACTATTTATCTTCGAACTATAGGAAATGGCTCATTTATCTGCCACTCATCAATAGTTTGACTCATTTAAGCATCGTCATTAACAAATTGACTCATCCATGCCATATTTCATTAAAGGCCGGTTTTGATATCATATATGACACGTGGCCTCCAACTAGATTATGATTATGGGTGGTAAGGTGTATGGGTCGAATTTTTTATTAATTTGGTATTTAAAATTGGGCTGATTTAATTAAACGATGTAGACCTCTAATTGGAGTCTACGTGTCATATATGGAATTATAAACCCGCGCTTAATGAAAATGACATGGATGAGTCATTTTGATAATGGGCGATGCAGATAAAACTATCAATTGATGAGTGGCATAAATGGCTCATTTCTATAGTTCGATGGCATAAATAGTTATTTCACTATAGTTCGATGGCATAAATGAGCCAAACTATCGATTTGCAGCGAAGTATAAATGAGCCATTTTCGATAGTTGAATGGCGTATAGTCAAAGATAAAACATGCTCACCGATGACGGAAGAAAGCAAAATAAATAGGCATGTCAAAAAAAGAGATGGGGTCCACTGAGTGGAAAAGAAAATAGGGCCCACAGGTAGTATGCAAAATATCATTGAGAATGAGGGCTTTTTCGTCAATTCACATTGACCCCAAGCTCCTCTATTATTAATAGTAGTAAAGTAAAGTAAAAAATGTGTTGATATTTAACTTTTGCCCTGCATATCAAATAAGTAATTTCTTCGCAGGGCGTATATTTAAATTTTTCCATCATAATATTTCACAAGTTATGTCATGTTAGGCATAAGTTCGATTTTGAAAGGCAAATATTAAAGATTAGTCCATCTGAAGGACAAAAGTTCAATTTTTTCGTTAACAATTCCTACAGAAAACGTTATGATAGTAGTATTTTATTAAATTTTATATTTATTTTCACGTAATAAAGCAAATTTTATACCGGCTAAGAACAAATAATCTTAATTATTTAGTATTCATATCTTAATAAGTTTTAATATTCAGATATGTATTCAAATTCTGACATCTTAATCTGACCCGTTTGACCATGAGAAATTTTCACTTTTTTTCCCGAATTTTTTCACTTTATTTAAAATAGCGTTTGGCTATGAAAATTCCAACTACAACTTGGAATTTGGAAAAACCGCAAACCATGTTTTTACTTTTGTAACTTTCAATACATTCAAACAACATATTCTTGCAAAATTATAACCAACCACAACTCCATCTTCAATTCTAACTTCAAAATTCTAAGCTAGCATTTGACCGTAGATTTTGGATCATATTTTGAAAATTTATCTTTAAAATACTTTCAAAAACTAGTAACTTTCAAGTAAAATGCATATCCAAATACAATTTCAAATTTTAAAAACTCAAATATTTCAAATTTTAACTTCAAAATATATGACCAAACGGGAGCCAAATAAAGTGAAAAACAAAAAAAGAGTATCACCGTGTGGGACGAATGGGTCAAGCTTTAAGTTTGAATCTATCAGCCCACCGACCTATTACTGACGCATGCCCAGACGTAAGCCCATTAGGCCCAATCAATTCATTCACCTGTTAACAACTCCTCCTCTTAAATATTTCGGATCCGTTTGGTCATAAAAATTATTCACCTTTTTTCGAAATTTTTTTTCATTTTTTTTTAAAATTAGTGTTTGATCATGAAAATTTAAAATACAACTTGAAATTATATTTGAAATTTGAAAAAACAAGTTTTTCACAATTAAAACAAGTACATTTCAACAAAAAAAAAAATACAATTTCAAAAACTATGGCTAGTCACTACTCCAACTCCAACTTCAATTCCAAAATTCGAAAAAAAGTGATTTCTTTTATTTTTTTATTTCTATGATCAAACACCTACTTGAAGTTTCAACTTCAAAATCTACGACCAAACGGGAGCCAAATAAAGTGAAAAACAAAAAAAAGAGTATCACCGTGTGGGACGAATGGGTCAAGCTTTAAGTTTGAATCTATCAGCCCACCAACCTATTACTGACGCATGCCGAGACGTAAGCCCATTAGGCCCAATCAATTCATTCACCTTGTTAACACTCCCTACATAAACAACGTTAACGCTAGGGTTTCCTCATAAATTTCGTCCTTCTCAAGCCGCATAACAATCCCAGAAGAAAATTAGCCATGGGGAGAAGTAAGCAAGCTTTTTCAATTTCATCTATTATTACTGTTACCCAAAAAAGCTTGTTCCATCTATCTATTTGTTCATTGCTTGTGTGTTACATATTGTTTCATTCTAGATTGTATTGTTTCCTGTCGTTACATAATGTTACGTATCAATAATAATTTGAAGGATAAACCTATGAGAAAAGTAAGGTACGTGGTAGAGGTACTATAGAAAGGTGGGATAAAGGATAGATTAAGATTATTAGATAATAAGTGCAGAAAAAAATGAGAAAAAAGAAACAAGTTAACGATGCGATAACACCAAATCAGTTATTACATAAATGGGGAGTTTTTGTCATTACATAACGATGGATGTAATGATACGATTCAATAAAATTAAAGTAACAATCAAAACAAACACAATATAGTACAATAGGTAACAACCATCCAAACAAGCTGTAAATGTAAAGAACATATAGTGTTATAGAGCTCTAGTTGTCCGTAATTACTGAGCGATTCCCAAGGCTGCGAATTGAGCAGAATGGATACTAGGATTCATATAGATAGTTGGGATTCTGTGTTGTTTTTCTGATAAGGAAGAGTACCTACTTGATATATTTTAGTGGACGGTGCTATGCTTATCGCGCTTATAACTAATGGGAATTTTATGATGGTGCTATAGTTCGGGTCTTTTGAGACCAATCACTCGATCTCCGATCTCCGCGCTTGATGAATCCATGTAAATGTTAAAGTTTGGGATAAAAAATGTATCTTAAGATAAATTAAGCTTTTTTCTGTGTATGAACATAAACAATTATGACAAGGGCTGACCATTGTTTTGTTATTCTTTTTGGTTGAAAGCAAATTCCTTAGTTTTGAAGATAAGATGTCCTATACTGCATTATTGATATAACTCCTTTTTTGGGGGATAAGGTGACTTTTAACTAACATGGAGATGCATATTCGGTATAGCTAGTATCAACTCCTTATTTGGTCTTAACTGTAATTTTATGTAGCCATTAAAACCCTTAACAGTTGGTACTTGTGTTAGCCATTGACATCACAAAGGCATATGCCTCTAAGCGGGTTGGATTCTTTTCTCAGGACCTGCAAGGTGTTACCGCCAGATTAAGAACAAGCCTTACCCAAAATCACGGTTTTGCCGTGGTGTTCCTGATCCAAAAATCAGGATCTACGATGTGGGTATGAAGAAGAAGGGAGTTGATGAATTTCCTTTCTGTGTGCATTTGGTCAGTTGGGAGAAGGAGAATGTTTCAAGTGAGGCACTTGAAGCTGCTCGTATTGCTTGCAACAAGTACATGACCAAGTCCGCTGGAAAGGATGCTTTCCACCTAAGGGTTAGGGTCCATCCCTTCCATGTTTTGCGAATTAACAAGATGTTGTCGTGTGCTGGGGCTGATAGGCTCCAAACTGGTATGAGGGGTGCTTTTGGTAAGCCACAGGGTGTCTGTGCCCGTGTTGCTATTGGTCAAGTTCTTCTCTCTGTTCGCTGCAAAGATGGCAACGCTAACCATGCTCAAGAGGCTCTTCGTCGTGCAAAGTTTAAGTTCCCTGGCCGACAAAAGATCATTGTCAGCAGAAAGTGGTATGACTTTGTCTTTAGAATCTCCTTTAATTTTTATGTAACTTTAGTGGTTGAGTTTTGACCACCTTATATTTCCCGTATCAAAAGATGGTGCTATTCTTTTATTGTGACAATTTTACATTTTTTCAGGATTATCATGTATGATTTTGGTATTCTTCATTAGGTTAGTTTAGGGAGATTCATTCTAACCTCGTATCACACAGAAGCTCATACTAGAGAGACAAACTCTTGACGTTTCAATTCCAGTTTTTTACGTTTCAATGCAAGTTTATTTTACGTGCCGTGCCATGCAAGTTTTTTGTGTGTAATAGCCTAAGTTTGGTCTTGTTTTTTTAACACTTTTAAGGGGAGGTAAACTCTTAGGTGTCTGCTTCCTTCCAAAAGTTGTAAAATGCCTAGAATCCTGATTGGCTCTGCCTTTTTCAATGTTAATATACTCGGCATTTTTTATTTGCCGCCTTACTAGTACCACTGCATTTGAGTGATAGGGAGTCAAAAGTGTTAGACACATTTGTTTTACTTTGTATTAGTACCTAGCTGATTTAAGCATTTGGTTTTCCAATGTTTTTCACTCAATATAAGTTGTGCTTGTGTCACCCCTAATGTGTTTTCTTTGATTACAGGGGGTTCACTAAGTTCAGCCGTACCGATTATCTGAGGTACAAGTCTGAGAACCGTATTGTAAACGACGGTGTCAATGCCAAGGTTTGTAATCTATTATATTACAAGCTGCGATGTGATAAAATGTATATCAGATCTTGTTGCCCGTGGTGTTATGTAGAATCTTAGTGCTTTTCTTATGCTTTTGCAGCTTCTTGGATGCCATGGACGTCTTGCTGCACGTCAACCTGGAAGAGCTTTTTTGGAAGCAGCGACTTCAAGTTGAAGAATTACCAATCTGAGCCTTTAGTTTTCTACTTCCGCTGAATGAAATTTTGTGTCTTGAACATCTATCCAGTTGTGAACCATTACTTAAGTTGTTGCTGCTTTGAACAAATATTTACCTTTTCAAAAGATAATTATTGGCTTTTATTTGGATGAGTTTTGTTTTACATATATTCTGACCTTGGCGTTTAACTTTGTTTCTGGGTTGGAACAAATGTATAACAAGAATTATTCGAATTCCTTGGGGATTCTTGATTGGTGCTGAGCTAACTATTGTGCATAGCCGAATCTCTTTGGTTAATAAAATCCAATAGGTTTATCGCTCTCTTATTGGTGTGAGCTGCATCTCAATTTCTCCTACTTTGGTCTTGTGCATTTGAGCTTCCTGCTAGGGTCATACACAAGCGCATTTCACTAATAATGTCTCAAAACAATGCAGATTTCCCAAATGCAAAAAGGCAAAAATAAGTCCCACCTAAACCTCCTGATCCAACAATAGACTTAACTAGTTTTCCTCCAATTCAAAAGAAAAATATACTATAATTCAGAGATAAGTTACTTGTCTGGGACTCAATGATAATGATTGGCTTTTATTTGGATGATGAGTGTTGTTTTATATCTATTCTGTCCTTGGCGTTTAACTTCATTTCTTATCTTGAGCTGCATCTTAATTTCTCCTACTTTGGTTTTGATGAACTAATAATATGCAGCATACAATAATCCCTCTGTTCTTGGACATTGTTGGTTTCTGTTGGATTGTCACTGATCATGAGGAAGCAATAGTATGCTATTGAGCTTCTTGTCTAGTTTATTTATATCCCAGTTAGGGTCATACTAATCAAAGAGTTCGAAGAAGGAACATGAATCAGAGTGTATAACCAGCCTGACATCTCGACACAAAGGAAACCATCAAAGAGTGTGGAGAACAAAATATGAAGTTGTCTCGATCTTTTATTACTTCAAATATATTGTATTATTTGTGTCTCAATTTATGTGGCATAATTTGATAGTATGTCACATAAATTAGGGCAGATGAGGGAGTACCTATTAGCATTACTAAAGCAGTGATGCATTGCATAATTTGTCAAATGGTTTAAGACAGCGGGGATACGAAATAACCACGATGTATAACCTAGTCTTGTCATCGTCCCAAAGCCACAATTTAATTAGGAGTATTTGACTATTTCATCATTATGTATTATCGTCTTACCCTTCAGAGTATTTATGGAACGTTTAGTGTGGGCAGATAAAAAGACCCTCTCAAAGAGAGGAGAAGAGAGGAAGATAAGAGGGACACAAGACAAAAGGTATTACAAGCATATCGAAAACAATATGATAACACGAATACCAAAAGCTAAAAAAGTCATGGTAGAACAATTTGGGAATAAAGGAGCATTAACTACTATAGATAAATAAAATTTGTCAAATGGTTTAAAAGTAATAAACAAAATGAGCGAAAGCGCAACTACTATGGTGAAAGGGTAAGCCACCTAGCCTTCTATCCTAAAGTCCCCTCCACAACCTCCTATCTAAGGTCATGTCCTCGTGAGATACCGTGCCATATCTCCGTCTAATCACCTCCCCAATACTTGGCCTCCCTTTACCTCGTCCCGAAACCATCCATAGCCAACTCTCTCACAGGCACAATTCTCGTCTCTCCTCTTCACATACCCAAACCATCTCGGCCTCGCTTCCCGCATCTTGTCCTCCACCGATGCCACTTTGATCTTCATTCCTAATTCTATCTCTCATGTCCACACATGTCGCATTTCTTACTTCGTGAACTTGCCTTTAAGTTTCGAACACTCCGCTCCGTTATAAAGTCTCTAACCACCTTCAGAGTATTCATACCGCACCAATACGATGTGAAACATCGTCGTCGATATCCCCATCTTCTCGTATAATAGACCCAAGATACTTGAAATAGAACGCGGTACGCCACCATTAATTTGAATCCTTTATTGCCCTCCGACTTATCGTTAACTCGGGTTGCAGTCTCGTCAATCGGGACTATGTGCGAACAACATACACCAAGGCACCTCCTTGTATTTGTCGCGTCAATTCATCCATCACCAAGGCGAACAGAAATCCAAGCAGCCGATCCCCGACGCAACATAAAGTGGGCTCCGAGTCTCCTTCATTACCCGGTCTTAGCTCCATCATACATGTCCTTTATCGCTCTAACGTATACCACGGTACACCTTTAGCCTGAAGCCTTTTTAGTCAATGAAAATGCGCAAGTCCCTCTTCCGCTCCCTATACACCAATCTCCTTACAATATGAATGACTTATGTAGTGATATTACTCACCCTTCACCCTTTCATTTTACCTTTATGTTGCGGCTTCGAATGTCTCCTTGTTCTTGTACACGGGAATCATTGTACTCCATCTCCATTCTCAACGTCTTGAAAATGACATTAAACAATCTAGTCGCCCACCCAAGCCTACCGCCCGCATTCTTTAAAAATTCTCCAGAATCTCGTCGGGTCCTGGCCGCTTCTTATACCTCTCAACCTTATACTCCTTAACCAAAGTCGCGACGCCTATCGCAGTGCTCCAAGCCTCCCAACACAATGTCTGTCCCGTCCGCTCCTTCGTTCAAGAGTTCATGAAAGTATGATCCTGTTCTAACGTACCAAAATATGATCCAAGTCGCCCTTTCTCGCCTTGGCGAGCGAAATAGCTTCTTGGAATTTTTTTTAGGCCGCAAAATCATTCGTCCGCCTTTCATCACCCTTATGTTTTATGTACGCGCGTTTCTTTGTTTTCTAACTTCCCTTCTCCATTCCACCACCAACGGTGCCCACCACGTGAGACCCCCAATACCTCTTTAATACCGGCCGTCCTATCCCACAACTCGCTCGCATCCCCTACTATCCCACGCTCCCATAGCCATCAACTTCTCCCCCATCTCTACATTAGAGAGCATGTCATCCACAACCTTCTTCTTCTTCTTCCTTCTTACCTCCAAAATCACTTATGTTGGGTCGTAAGTTGCAGGCCTTTATCATCTTTTCTGAAGCAAGAAGCATTTGCGTCGTACCACCGAGCTACGAAAGGAGTGCTCCTCCTTCTTCGGAAAACAAAGTTGGCTAACCAATCCAAATGATCCTCCACATTTAATCTCGTCATAAGTTCAATTGCTATTGAAATCTCCTCCTATGACTTCTCGGATATACTTACCACCACTTCGTCCAAGTCCTCCCAATGTGCCCATTGAAATCTCCTCCTATGGAACGTTATAGAACATTAATATTGCAATATGTTAGGTCCTTGCTAAGACCAACATGAAGTGGTGTTCATTGTTTTCAATCATGTGAATTGAATTTAGAAAAAAAGTACAAAACATATTCGATATTGCTACTTCTCATTTTTTATAGGGACAAGGTGCCCCTCAACATTGTGATTTAGAGCAGATATACCTCTCGTTAAAAAAGTGGTGTATATATACGCTTGCCGTTACAAAATGATGCAAATATACTCTTTCTACGGACGGAATTTTTGCAAAAATCATTTAGCTTATGTTTTAATTAAAAAAAATGACACGTGGCTTTAATAGAAGTCTACCCATTCTCCTACATTAGGCATGCCAATAATCACAAGTTTCTTGAGAAGCATTTGGTCTAAGGAAAAGGAAAAAAACAAATGATTAATTAATCTGAGTTCTTGCAATAGGAATGGATAAACAATAAATAGGTAGGCTGCAACTGCAAGAAAGATAACTTGGAAGAGTAAACATACACGAGAAGAAGGTTCAAATCCTAATAGAAACAAAAATGCTAGGTGATCTCTTTCCAGTTGCCTAAGCCTTGATGTGACACATTCACTCGATACCTGTGCTGGTGTAAAGTAACAGGTATCGATTAAATAATCGAGGTGTGCGCAAGCCGCAAACAGTCCCAAACATCACCTCATTGACAATATAAATAGTTAGGCAGTAGTGACTCATTTTTACTAGCTTGACAAAGATAGTAAAAATTGTGCAAAAGAGCTGCAGTTGTATTTCTTTCACTGTCAAAGAGTTTCCAAGGCAGTTGCCTAATTAGCTTTGGCAAATGAGATTTACTGCCAATAATTTAAACATGTCATGCGATTCTTCTCAGTGAATATGCTTACCACAACGAAGGTTTAATTTTTGACATGCCTACAAAATAATGGTTCTTTACATGTTCTGTTTTCTTCTAGTACTGCGTCTCGTGGCTGAAGCCACTACGGAGACCTCTTCCTTAGCTGTTGTTGGAACTTCTGACTGTTTGCTAGTTTTCTTTCTTTTCTTTGTTACACTCTTTGATGTTTCTTCAGCTTCACTCTCTCCTTTTTCTGCACTAGATTTATCCGCTCCACTTGAACAGTGGGATGCTCGAACTATGTAGACCTATGACCAATAGAAAATTAATAAGAACACTTGAATTAAGTACCTCAAATCATTCAGAAGAATACCACCACTACTGCTATAGCATTAACCAGTGTTAAACTTTCCTCTGTCCCAATTTATGTGGCATTAACCTGCTTCAAAGAAAGAATTGAAGCTGTTTGCCTACACATTTATGCAGCTATATTCCATTGAATCTCAATTACTGGGACAAATTAGACAAGTTAAAAATGTACTGAATTTGAACTATAACATAAGACTATGGTGTGTTTGGTACGAAGGAAAATGTTTTTCAACTTTTCCATGTTTGGTTAATTAAAATATTTGAAAAACATTTTCTGTAGGAAAATAAGTTCCTTAAAAATGAGGAAAATGACTTCGCTAGTGGAATTAGCGAAAGGAATCAGACTAGTCGTACGAAGGGCAGAAACGAGGGCAATATCACCTGGTAGGTTCGGTTGCTAAGCAAGTTTCATAAGTGACATTCCACATTACTTGTCTCCTCCCCACCCAGAGGCGGATCTAGAGCCCGTCTGAAGGTGTTCACCCGAACACCCTCGGCAAAAAATTATACGGTATATATTGTATTTTTATATTTTTATGTACATTTGAATACCCTGAACGAAAGAGTAAGGGGTGGTTCAGTGGCTTATGGGGTTCAAAATTCACCTTGAGGTTCCAAGTTCAAACCTTAGGCCCATCCCTATTACCATAGCCCACATCCTCACCCTATAGTGTTTGCCTAGATTATATACAAAAACACCAGGAAATAAGTAAGAAACCCACTTATTTTCCAAGAAAACATTTTCCTTCTTACCAAACACACCCTAAATTCAAAATCAGTTTATTTCATGGACAAGAGGATTGCATATTGAAATCAAACCTTGAATTTTGTTGGCTCAACCAATTCAAATACTAGAGCATCTCCATCATCCAGCTTATGATCTAATGCAAATGCTCTCCATCCTCCACTTAATCCAGTTCTTTTGCCAATAAATAGAGATTCATACTCTAAACCTTCCTCATCCACTAGCAAAACATTTACGGTAGACTTGGGAAGATGGTCTTCACAAAATCTAGTAGGAAGTCCCTGAGATATCATACAGGATAGGCCATAATGAGTCTAGCATAAAGAAAGTTTATAAGTTCAATATAGTCCCTAAAGTATGTACGGAACAGTTTTGGTCCTTTAATTTTGCCAAAAGTTAACCTTTTTAGATTTGACGGGAACAGTAGGAAAAAATGATTTAACCATAAACACCAAGAAATTGTCCTACAAAAATTATCCTAAAGATGATACGTTAATCCCTTTTTTTCTCCTACTAGACCATAAAAATATGACACACAATATTACATAATATTGCACCCCAGAAAGCTGCAACTTTTTTTTTCCTACTGTTCCCATCAAATATAACACACAATGTTCGGTGCATACTTAAAGAACTATTTTGAATCTACCATCAAACATAAGGAACCATTTTTGTCATTTCTCTAGTTGAAGTCTATGGCAACTCACCAACCAGAAACAGAGTTCCGTAAATATTTGACGGAGACTAAAAATGTTAACTTTTCGCAAACTTAAAGGACCAAAACTGTTCAAAACATACTTAAGGGACTATTTTGAATCTACCCTCAAATAAAAGGGACCATTTTTGTCAGTTTCTTGAGTTGAAGTCTATGTCAACTTACCAACCAGAAACAACTGTAGACATGAGAGCGGACCATAGACTTGATAAAATATGGATTTTCAGACTGCAGATTGGTCTGGAGCTTTTCTGCACACTTTAAAGCTTGTGCTTTCTCTTCATATGAAGCAACTTTCACTTCTTCCAATGGCCTTGCTAGATAACTGCCAGTACAAAGCAATTATTCCAGAGTTGTGACAGAAGAAAATGGTATTGAAATTCAAATTAATCCGTCTTACGTTGCCCATGAAGAGCTGAATTTTGATCTCTTCCGCGAAGATGGAATCTCTATATCAATCTGAGGTTATGATTGATTAGCAACAAAATGAAGAAATAAACAACTGATAACCAGAGGAAGAAAATTAGCAAACCAATTTGAGATGAAATTTTTTCACTAGGAACTTAAGCAGTCCATTTCTAAGACTCTTAGGCCCTGATAGACCCCATAGTAAATACAGTGGACAAACCAAGATATGTATGAAGAATAGTTTCCATGTACCTTGATCTCTATCGACAACAAACTACACTATGAAACATCAGCAGTTAAGTATCTCAAATAAGGCTGAATATATTAACAACCCCATAAATTAGTTAGTAAATTTCATTTAGACATTCAAATTACGTCCTATTCCAATTGAGCACCTGAAAATATGATAAAGTGCTCCTATTAGACACTTCCGGCTCAAAATTTGAGAGAAGTTTCTGCGTGTGTTCTCAACTGTCTATTATGTATATAATAAGTTAACCATATAAATATGCAACATTTTTATTATACACATCAGTCTCAATTGAAACAGACCTGAGTGTTACGGCTTATTGAGGATAATGTGCATTATTAAAGTAGGTGACATATTTTAAGTGATTAACTTATCGACGTAATGACCTTTTCAGAATAAAACACATGAACTTTTTCAAAAATTTGAGTCGGAAGTGTCTAATAGAATACTTTATTATGTGTGTAGGTGCTCAATGGGAACAAGTCGTAGTTCGAGTGTGTATATGACATTTATTACTGGCAAGTTTAAGGGGTTGTCGGTGTATTAAGCCTTCAACTAATCTCAATAATCATAGTCTTGACGCTCCTTCCGAATTCACCATGGTACATATGATTATGTAGCAGAGTTATACATGTAAACTAAAGTGTCAAAAAAGGATATGAATGTACAATCATAAAGTCTAAGTAGATTTCTTAACCATTATCTTTATTCTGAAGCTTGTGTGATTTAAGGACCTGTTTGGCCATGAGTTCACTTTATTTTAAAATCAGTGTTTAGTTATAAAATCTCCAAATCCAACTTGGAGTTGGATTTTGAATTTGGAATAGTGCTCCATACCTGTTTTTCAACTCCACCTTTATAAATTCCAAATAAAGTGCCCTATCCTCTCATTTGCAAAAAGTATAACCAAATACAATTCTATGTTCAACTCCAACTTTATAAGTTTCAAATGAAGTGAAAAGTATTTGAATCTATGACCAAACGCCTACTTACTATGTAGTATCCAGTATGTAATATGTACTAAAAGAAAAACATGAAATCTTACTTCATCACGGTATGATGGAGCAGGATTCCTAGCCCGTGTAGACCTTCTTGGCTCCGACATGTAAACATCGTTTGCTTTTTGTCTAACTCGGCGTAGCTATGCATGAAAAGAAAATAATATCAGCTAACGCATGCTTATATAAGAGCCACAACAGTTCTTTATTGAAAGGAAATATTAATAACATTTCACCTCAGATTTATAGTTGGACTTCTTCTCGGACTTTGTAAGATCAGAAAGGTTATTAGATATATTCAAAATCCCCAAATCCTTCAAAAAGGAAATGCAACAGAATTAGAGAAAGAGAAGGAAATCTTTACAAGTCCTACAACAAGTCATTGGCAGGTTCATTGTAAACTCTGCAGCATATTCCTAGGGGTTGTTTGGTTGCTGGTTAGAGTTATGCAAGTATTAGTAATACAGGGTTTAGTTATTCATGCATTAGTTATTCTATCTCCTATCCTGCATAAAATAATACTACATAAATTGACTGATAACTTACACATGTTTAAGTTATATTGGAGATAACCAAACACCGTACTCAGTATGCTGAATTTTATACAAATCAACTAAAAGGTTACCAAACAGGATACGAACTATGCTAATTTTAATACATGAACAATTCCCACCCTAACCAGCAACCAAACAACCCCTAACTACATTAGAGGCCCGAATGGTTTTTATATAAATTTTTCAAAAGAACTGCTAAAAAGGTAGGTTTTATGAATACATATAATTTTTGTCCAAAGCTTTTCATAAAAACTAATCCACATATACAACTTTCCTCCATAATTGTTTTTGAAAACTTAACCATACAAAATTCAAATGACACCAAATATTTCATATGAAGTTTCAAGCTAATGAATTCTTATACAATTTTATCAAAAGCGAAAAGCGCATATAAAGCATGGGCTTTAATGAAAAAAGGCGCAATGGTGCAAACATACAAATATATATATGTTTAGTCCAAGACTATTAATAATAGGCATGAATAACAAATATATGGACAAAGAAATTGTAAAAACTTTAGGACAAAGTGAAATATCAATTATCTAGTGTCACCTCATCAAGAGAGGCTCATCAGCAAGGAAAAGTATGTCTTAGATCCTTGATGATGACATTGAAGCGCACATAAAGAGAGGCAAAGCGCTCAACATGTTTTGAGCCTCGCTTCAGGCTTAAGCGCGCCTTTGACAGCACTGTTCTTATAGTTCTTCAACAAAATCTGGTCTGGACAGAAGTAAAAGATATTGTGCCATAACAAAGTTAGTACCTCAAATCGTTTCTTATTGTCCAGAACCCTTTGCCTGCGGATCTCCTCGTAACTGTTGGTGCTGTTGTCATTTGCCATTGATTGCAATACTCAAAAGACCTCCTTGATCTGGAAAAGAAAAGAGTATTTTTTGTAATGCACTTCAGAGCTGAAATGTGAAACAAACACCAAATGTTGTTTCACCTGCAAATCATATCTGTTAGGCCAAACTTTCAAAATCTACTTGTTTGAAAAATGTTTTTTTGTCAGAAGTATGGCTAATTAATTTGAAAAGCACCTTTGCTAATATTAGAGCAGTATTTTGTGCTTGACCAATATTCCAAAAGTGCTTCTAGAGAAAAACTACTTTTTAGCTTCTGTTACTACTCAAAAACACTAATTTTTTCCCAAAAGCTTGACCAAACACCTCAATTTTCTAAATAAACACTTTTTGGCAAAAATAAACACTTTTGACTTCCCAGAAGCTTCACCAAAACAGGCTAACTAGGTCACTTGGTAATTGCATAAAGATAACCAATCATGGAAAGAAGCAATTACTATCACCAATTGGAGGATAAGTTACTCTACTGTTTAAAACTTTTACTGGTTTACAAATATGCCTCCCTACCTAGGGGTAAGGTCTGAGCATACTTTATCCTCTCCAGACTCCACATTGTGGGATTTCACTGAGTATGTTGTTGTTGTACTGCTTTACAAATACAGGGAGGCCAAAAATCTGTCAATTTTGGTTCAATGACACTTTCCAAGAGTACATTCAAACTTTTTTTCAAGAATGTTCTACATGGATAACACCCTCAAACTGCTCACTAGCAAATGCTACCAACAAGCACCAAACAGAACTACATTTAACAACAGTTGTTTCCTTTCTAGTCCGCTCTTCAATTCCAAATTAGTTGGTGTATGAATGCATCAGAATTAACCACTACTCCCTCTGTCCCAATTTATGTCATGCACTTTCCTTTTTAGTCTGTCTCAAAAAGAATCATACATTTCTTTATTTACAAATAAATTAACTTTAAGATTTCCTCTTTTACACTTAATGAAATGATTTACAGCCACACAAGTATCTATGTCCTGTTTTAGATCACAAGTTTCAAAAGTCTTCCTTTCTTTCTTAAACTCCGTGCCTAGTCAAACTATATCACATAAACTTAGGACTAAGGGAGTAGTATTATATTAGACATCAACCTTACCACAACCCTCATTCTTTATCCGAGATTAGAAACTATCAGTGTTAGTTTTATCAAGCGATTTACCTATAATTACCTAGTAAAGAAAAGGGTTATTAAAAGAACAGCAAAAAAATGTAGTACAATAAAGATTTGTTTACACTATCAGTGTTTAGTGTTCATTTTATGGGATTACTAATTAATGCTTATCAAGAGATTTACCTCATAAATGATTAACAGTACAATGCTAAACTCAAAAAAAAGAAAAAGGCTATTAAAGAACAGCAAAACAGTGTAGTACATAAAAGAGGAAGAAACAAAAAATCATAGAGATTAAAATCGCTACCACAAAATGAAAAAAGAAGAAGGATAAATTGAGAGCAGTAATAGTAAAAACCTGAGGTGAAAATGCAGGTAAAAGGCAGAGAGACACAGAAAAGAGGAAATGAAGAGCCTCTTTGAAATTTGAAAGTTTACAGTTTAGAGCGGGAAACAGTATGTGTGGTTTACAGCTTTGGGTTCTGTGTACACACTAAACATAAATTTATTTTTGGTAAGTAGTGAACTAAGCTAAAAAGAATTATTTATTACTCCCTCCGTCCCATATTACTTGGTCATATTATTAAAAATATATGTCCCAAATTATTTGTTTATTTACAAAATCAAAATAAAATTAATTAAATATTTCTCATCTTACCCTTAGTATTAAATATTTTTGAAAATAGTCAATATTGATTAGAATGTATTTATTAAAAAGAGATAGGAGTAAGGTAGTAAAATACAACTTTTATTTATGATTTATTAAGGGGCGTGCAAGAGAGAAAGTGACTAAGTAATATGGGACAGAGGGAGTAACCAAAGTGTATGAGTATTAATTTGGTGTAACCAATAAGGAGTCAGTGTTATATGTATTAAAAATAGCCAAGTTAGTATTGTGTTTGGTAATTTTTTTTTAGTTACTTTGTATAAAATTCAGTATAATACGGTGTTTGATTGTAAGTTTATAATCCCGAATAATTATATCATGTATAAGTTATGAGTTAATTTGTGTTTTATTTTATGCGAAATAAAAGATGAAATAAATAACACATAAATAATTAAATTTTGTATAATTAATCTCTGCATTACAAATATCGGCATAACCAACAACCCCTATGTGGAAATAGAATAGTGAAGTGTAATTAAATATTCTTTTCCTAATTAGACCCATCTACATCACGTGCCAGTGTTTAGAAAGGGAATTATGTTGTAGGGTCCAAAGTACAAAGGTTGAATCATCTAAGGAAAATCCATTTTAATTTTTTCTTAAATTAAAAAAGTTTATAAATTCAGGAATTATATGACAACTATAAGCTATATTTATTTATTATTAAACATATTTTAAAAAAATTATAGTTAAAGAAAGAGGTGATTGACCCTTTATAAGGTGAGAATGAGTTTCCTTTGTGCATGATCTAGAAAGTCTAATTGATTTCTTTCTATTTCCTTTAGCTATTTTACAATTCTGAATAACTTATAACATGCATCTAAATTTACATCTCAAAAACATTAAATCTAAATTGAACGGACAAAATTCTTTTTTGCAAATCGTGTGTTTACCGCAAATCATAGTAACTGAGATGATTGTTAGTGACTCAGATAATGGATATGCAAGCATGATATAACTTATATCCCGCAATATATCTCCATTAACTTAGGAATTTTTGTGTAGGATTACATACAAAAGATCCTTTTACAGGGTCATGTTTAAGTGATCTAATAAAATTAAAATATATGCTAATTAATTATGATTAACAGAAATCTTTGTGCAAACATATATCAAATATCTACAAGAATAAAAACAACGATTATAGTATTTGTTATTACAGTCTAATTCCGTGAGCTTCTTTTCTAAGAATACATTGTGCGTCTAGTTGGCGTAGTGCACGAAGCCAGATTTGAGAGACATTCACATTTCTCACATCTTTCAATTTTATTTTGACCGATAGCAATTGCTTATGGACCATCATACATACAATGATACAAGGCAGTCATAGCATACAATGCAACATTTTGGCAGTTTCACCTAAAGAATTTGTACCATTTATTCCGACAAAAAAGTGTGTGTAATACACCAAGAGAGGAGTTGAGAGACATTATTTACCTATTTTTCATTTATTTTTATTTCTTCTCCTTCTTCTTCACATACCGCCACCGACGCCGCCGCCGTCGCAAACTCCAATCCCTCCACCACGAACACCCCTCATCTCCCCTCTCTTCATTTTAAATAGCTTTTTCCTTTCTTCTTCAATTTTTTTACTCACTATAAAATGACAATCTCTCTCCACCCCACACCGTAGTTCCCCACCCCGTCGCCACCATCCATCCTAAACCTTAAAACCATTAAACAACCCTAAACACCACTCTTCAACATCACCGCACCACCGTACTCACCACCGTTCCTTAAACCTTAAACCTTTAACCCGCCACCACCGTACCACAACCCACCATCGTTACCACCCTACACCTCAAATAGACCCCCTTAACGCTCTTATTTTCCACCGAAACCAACCCCAAAAAACAAGCTCTAAACCCAACCTCCGTAATATCCAACATGTTCTACGAAAATTTATTTCTTTCATTACTCCATTAATTCATCCTTAAAATAATAAGTTGTTTATCCATAAATTATTTATTAGACATTAAATTAAAATATTAGAGTTTGGAAGGGAGGAAGAAGAAAGTGGAGAAGGGGATTTATCTGAAGTGGAATGGGGATTTTTCATGCGGGGAAGAAAGTAGCAAGGGGAATGGCAGGGGTTTGGCGTGGTGTTTTTCACTTTTTTGTTCAGTGGGTTTTGGACCCAATGCCACATGTCATTTTTTAATTGGTCATTTTGCCACGTCACCGCTAGTGTAATACACACATTTATGTTTTTTGCCTGATTGTAAAAAAACTGGCTAAATGGTACAAATTTGAAATTAGGTGTCAAAAAAACAAACCATGTGAAAAAATGACTTTTGTCATGATACAATTTTCATAAGATCGTGTATTCCGACAAAAAATTGCCAAAAGTTCATAAAATTTTC
This sequence comes from Lycium ferocissimum, assembly GCF_029784015.1. Lineage (NCBI taxonomy): Eukaryota > Viridiplantae > Streptophyta > Magnoliopsida > Solanales > Solanaceae > Lycium > Lycium ferocissimum. Next base: position 67,997,667 of record NC_081344.1, read on the forward strand.
ATATACAGTCAAACCTCTCTATAACAACCATTCTCTATAATAACATTTTACTACGACAATCTCTCTGTAATAACCATCCATCCTCTATAATAACATTTTACCATGACAACCATGTTTTTTGTGAAATCAATCTTTCATGTTGTGTTCTCTATAACAATGTTTCACTATACGACAACAACATACAAGACCCGTTTGGCCACAAGAATTATTCATTTTTTTCAAAAATCAGTGTTTGGCCATTAAAATTCTAAATACAACTTGAAATTGTATTTGAAATTTGAAAAACAACCAAAACTTGTTTTTCACCTTTTTTACAACCAAACCTTGTTAAAAAAGTACATTTCAACAATAAAATATTATTTTCAAATACTATGGCCAAACACAACTCCAACTCCAACTCCAAAAATTCCAAAAAAAATGAATTTGTTTTTTATTTCTATGGCCAAATGCCTACTCAGGGGCGGAGCTAGGTAGAGGTCAGGGGTTCATCCGATGAACCTCCTTCGGCGAAAATTTGCACCGTATATACAAAGTTCAAATTATTTTTTTTATGTTGAACCCTCTTGACTTCTTTGTGTGGTTTACTTCTTTATATATTTAAAATCCCTTAGTGAAAATTCTGACTCCGTCACTGTCTGGAGCGAGCAAATCTTACATCTACCGTTATGGGTATGTTTCACTACGGTGTAATATTTCACTATAGCAACCAAAAAATATCGAGACAAACAATGCTATTATAGAGATGTTTTGATGTATATTAGTTTAGAAGTGCCACATTTAAGCTTCACGGAAATAATTGCTAAACCCAATTAAATCCCCTTTGTCAGGATAGTAGCAAAGGGTTTCAGATGGTGTTTTAGATCATAGTTCGACTGCCAGTCGTAGCATTTTAGCATTATTTTGAAATTTGAATCGTCATCTCCAACCCTACCCCTACATGAACAAACATGTATTGGCATTGACCGTCGAAGTCATAATAACACAGCTGACCCACAATGGCATTCAATGCCTAGCATTTGTTCTGAATGTATTTAATAACTAATCGAGTGCCAAAACCAAATTTGTCAACAGTAATTTAATGGAGTCGAACTCTCTGACATCGTACTCGCAAAACCTTTAAACAAGCAAACATCCAGAGAAAGGAAGAAAGAAAGAAAACGAAAAAAGAAGCCTTATTTTGCAGCACACACCACATGCAAAAACCATGGAGCAGCCTCTTCATGTGATCTCATGGCAGGAAAACTAATGACCATTATCTCACACTCTCAATCAAGCCAAAAACAAGATTAATTGAGTGAATAAAGTTAATTGTGCTTGGGATCCTACAGAAAGTCAATGAAATGTATTACAAGTTATTTTTTCAGATCCAATTCTGAACAAGATTTAGAATCCACAAGACTTTCAAAAGACCATACAGAGATAACTGTCATTTATAGGCCATACAAGTAAATATCTTCAAAATGAGGAATTCCAAAAAAAGACCAACAAAGTAGCTTATTTCCGGTTGAAAACTGCAAAAGGAAAGGGAGGTATTTTCCAGACAGGTGAAGAACACAGCTTTAGTATCTGTGTTCTAACTTCTCCTTTTCCTGATAGTACTTCACATACCTGCATGCATAAAGAATTGGAGAAGAGATCAGATACCCATGGTTCTCAACTAAGTCAACCTCAACAGATGTGTGTGTGTGTGTGTGTTGATTATATCAACCACTACTGTATTCATTTTTAGAACCTCATCTTTTAACTGATGATGAAACAAATCTATTCAGCCCACTATCTGAACAATAAAGAGAACTTAATGAAAGCTCAAGCCAAAAGAAGATCCTCTTTCTATTTGGGAAGTTTAGAAATGTTTTGACACCATTCCAACAATTATACATATTCTGTAACTTAATCTCTTCAAATTTTAAACTTGATCGGATATTTAATCACTAACTTCTTGGCCATTATTTTATTTATTTCTTCCATTACCACGTATATAATTCACAAGGCAAAATAATTACTTAAATTCTGTGTCCGGTCAAATATTGTTAAAAAGGCGCAGAAGAAGTTATCTAAACTAAAGAATCCAAATGTTAGAAGCCCAAACATGATAAAGGTTTCAGCAATCAGCTCTTTTAATATGTCAAGTTTGCAAATAGTTAAAAGATATAGTAAGCCAATTGCATACTAAACCTCAAATACTAGCATACATGACATAAAACAATTTAAAGTGCCTTAATAAGGAAGTATTGATTGTCATGATTAACATTTAGGATCTTGAAAAGACTATTCTTCACATCAAAATACTTTCATTGTAAGATCTACTAAGCTAAGACATCTGCACATTTAGAAGCCACCATTGACTATAAATACTTTCCAGACCCCACTTGTAGGATTACACTGGGTATGTTGTTGTATTGACTATAAAGAGAATTAGCTGCCAAAGGTATTATCTAGCAATAGATCCTTAAAGCCAACCATGCTTCAACCTGGATCATTGGTGACGAAATTACGAAACTGCCTGAAGAAGCAAACTTTATAAGGCATGGTATGACCAGAATTGTAAACTTGTCATCTTTTTCTAAAATATTATTCGTGCTGATCAAAATACATTTATCCGTTAGCGCAAAATTGTTTGTTCCCCTTATAATGTTTTAAAATTATTCTAATAAAGCTGCTCGTTTAATTTAGAACATGGACCTGCTCCATTACCCTCTAGACATGTCTTTCTCCTCCATGTCATTATATTCTGCTCCGGGGGAACAGGTCCCACAAAACTGGTAGACACAACAAAATCACAGGCAGAACGATATCAAACAGCAGACAACTCCTAATAAAAATTAGTCTCCACTTATCTTCACTACATCAAAAAAAATCTCTCCACTAATCAAGCTATATATCCATTTCAATATCTTTTCCAGTCTGTGAGTTTATTTTAAAGTAAAATGGATTTAACTTCAGCAAGTTAAATCCTTATAGTAGCATCTGCCATCAGCAAGTTTGGTGTGCAACTCATAATATGTGAAGGGAATGAAATTAGTACTCTTTTTTTTTTCCTTTTTCTGAAAGGACTGTAGTCTTATGCCTATTCTCTCTATGAGGTATTATAGCCCAACTAAAGCCTGGGTAATGGAGTAGGAGTAGAAGTAGGAGTATGTTCCACTTCTAAGCTACATCCCTCATCAGAGTTGCATTTTATTACTCGATGTTTTTTCTTATATAATCAATGAATTCTTGATTATATAATGGAATCAATGGAAGCTCGCATCGGGGGTGTTGTGCGATAAGAAGGCGCCGCCTATTCTAAAGGGAAAGTTCTACAAAGCGGTAGTTAGACCGGCTATGTTGTATGGGACGGAATGTTGGCCAGTTAAGAAAGCGCATGTCCAGAAGATGAAGGTAGCTGAGATGCGGATGCTGAGATGGATGTGCGGGCATACCAGGAGAGATAGGATTCGGAATGAAGTGATTCGGGATAAGGTGGGTGTGCCACCTATGGTGGATAAGATGCGGGAAGGGAGGTTGAGGTGGTTCGGCCATGTACAGCGGAGATGCGGCCGATGCGCCGGTGAGGAGGTGTGAGAGGATGGCGGTGATGGGCTCCGAAAGAGGGAGGGGTAGGCCAGAAGGCACTGGGAGAGGTGATTCGACAGACATGGCGTTACTCCGGCCTACCGAGGACACGACCGGCGATAGGAGGGGGTGGAGGTCGAGTATCGGTGTAGGGCTAATGGGGGGCCGCGAGGTTTCCTTTCTCGTATTAGGAGTATTTTTAGCCTGCTTCTATGTGTTGGTCTTGTCTATCTTTGCTGTTCTATCATGACTTCGTTGCTCTTGCTATTTCTAATTTTTGCATCGTTTTGATTTGCTTGTCCGTATCTGACTCTTTTCCTTTGTTTTCCTTGTTTTCTTCTGAGCCGAGGGTCTTTCGAAAACGGCCTCCCTACCTTCCAAGGTGGGGGGTAAGGTCTCCACAGACACTTTACCCTCCCCGTACCCCCACATTGCGGAGATTCAACTGGGTATGTTGTTGTTGTTGTAATCAATGAATTCTTGAGGGTAAGAAGCGCATGGTTTGAAATTCTCTGAATAATCGGCTTGCCAATAAGCAGACGCAAAATTAGTTTGATTAGAATTAACCACTCCATGGACGGTCCAAGTAAGCAATATCAAGGAATACTAGATTAATAGGCAATATTTAAGCCTAAGTTTTTCATGTAAACAAAAAATCAAATCAAAGTCTTTTCCAGAGGCTCTTCATAAATGATTCACGTGGTCATGAATCTAATCAAGGAATTGTATATCAAGAAGAAGAAGAACAACAACATACCCAGTGAAATCCCACTAGTAGGGTCTGGGGAGGGTGGTGTGTACCCAGCCTTACCCCTACCTTGTGAGGGTAGAGATGTTGTTTTTGATAGACAATTGTATATGAAAGTAAAACAAAAATTCCAACCTTTTCATATCATATGCAATCGATCAAACAATCAACAACATCAATCTATGCAGTCAAAGAAGACAAAAATGGTAAAGACAGGGTAGGGTGAAGTCAGAGCCCAGGAAAAAGTCAATCAATCAACTACACCGCATTCCTAAATTAGTTGGGGTCCGGTTGGCTATATAAATCTGCAATATCCATTCAGATTATTCATTTCAGAGTCCCAAGGCAAAACAAACAATCAACCACCCATCAGTAGTAAATTAGTTACAGTCAGCTAGGTAAATCCCCTTTGTCCATGACTTGTGACCGAGAAATCTGCTGTTTCAGCTTCAAACTCAGTGGACAAGAGACCCCCTAACTACCTCTGCCAATTGTACCAAATCCCTCGAGCAATAAGTTCCCCAGAGCCATCCTAATAAATCCTCACAGGTAATACTCTTGGTCTGCCTTCAATCAGTTTTTCAGCCAAAGGCTTTGCTCTCACATGAATATACGTTTGAATATCCGCTCAGTACTTGAACGTTCAATTAACTACGCCTCAATAATAAATTAGTTTGGATCAGCTATTACTTCCCCTTTGTCCACCTTATGTTGATCAAGAAGTTCATTGTTCCAGTTTTGAAACTCGATGGATAATGGCCCCATACCTATGCCAATAGAACCAAAGCCCTGGAGCCATAAGTCCCCTATATCCATTACACAGGTCAGAGTCCCTAAACAAAATAAAAAATCAATCAACCACTCATCAACACTAAATTATTTAGGATCAGCTATATAAATCCCATATAAAAAATTTATGACATAGAAGTCCGTTGTTTCAGCTTCAAACTCGGTGGGGACAAAGGCCCACCCTACTTTTGACAATTGAACTAAAGCCATGGAGCCATAAATCATTTATATTCACCCCATTAGGCCCGATACTAAATTATTAGGGTCAGCTATGTAAACCCCCCCCCCCCCCCCCCCTTTTTCTCTCTCTCTCTCCCCGGAGGAATCCAATGTTTCAGCGGATAAGGCCCATCCTACCTTTGCCAATTTAACCAAATCCATGCAGCCATAGATCACCTATATTAACCATTACGCTCTACATAGGACAGAGTCCATACTAAATTAGTCAGGGTAAGCTATATAATCCCTAATATCCATTTATTTATTACCGAGAAATCCACTGTTTCAGCTTGTCAATTGAACCAAAGCCCTGGACCCATGACTACCCTATATCAATTTCGCGCTAATCAGGTCAGAGATCAAGGAAAAAGCAATCAATTAACTACACCTCAGTATTAAATTAGCGTGAATCAATCATACAAATTCTCTCTACATCCATTTCTCTATTCGGATCCTAGCCCAGAAGAGCGAAACTCCCTATATAGATTTCTCTACTCAATAATATACCTCCTACCTTTGCCAATTGAACCAAAGCCCTGTATCCTTAATCACTATATCCATTTCACTCTAATCAGGTCAGATATCGAGGGGGGAAAAAACCAATTAAATATATTCTCTATACATTTTCTATTCGGATCCTAGCCCAAATGATAAAATCCCCTATTGTAACAAATTCCCTATATCCATTTCCCTCTAATCAGGGCAGAGATCTCGAGAAAAAACAATCAATTAACTACACCTAAAACTAAATCAGTTCGAATCAGTTAAATAAATTCTCTATATATCCATTTTTATCTATTCAAATCCTAGCCTAAACAAAAAACAAGTGAATTATAATAAATTAAGCAAAAGAAAACAGAATAAATAAGTACTTACTGGTGCACTCGCTAATCCAATTTTCGGAAACTTTGTGATGGATCTTACCAGGTAGATCCTTCCATAAACCAGGCATTACTTTCTGTTGAAATGGTGATAAAGCGTATACAACTGCCTTCAGCTTAACTGGTTGTTTCCCCATGGTGATTTTGCTTCGAGATCGTTCATTGTTCGTTGAAGGATTCTAGGGTTTGTGAATTGTGATTGGAGAAGAAATGGTGTTGGTATTTGGTATGAGTACTTGGTCAAAAATGGTTGACCTTCTGGTCCACCTTATCCATCTTGAATAATGCGGGGCTACTAATTGGGTGGTATGGCCATTTTTCGAACCGCTTTTTAATTATTTAGCCATTGTTTAGAATCAGGTCAGAGATCGAGAAAGAAACAATCAATGAACTACACCTCAATACTAAATCAGCTCTCTATATACATTTCTCTCTATTCAGGTCACAGATCGATTAAAAAAAACAATTAAATACAAATTCTCTATATCCATTTTCACACTAATCATGTAAGAGATCGAGGAAAAAAACAATCAATTAACTACACCTCAATACTAAATTAGCTCGAATCGGTTACACAATAGAGATCATTAAAAAAACAACTAAGTCTCGACACTAAGTAATATTAAAAAAAAAAAAAAACTAACTACGTCTCAATACTAATTCAGTTTTAATCAGTTACACAATAAAGATCGATAAAAAAACAACTAACTAAGTCTCAACATTAAGAAATATTCCTAATTCAGTTTTAATCAGTTACACAATAGTTTTAATCAGTTACACAATAAAAAACAACTAACTAAGTCTCAACATTAAGAAATATTAGAGAAACAAACAACTAACTACGTCTCAACATTAAGTAATATTAAAAAAAAAAAATTAACCACACCTCAATACTAAATTAGCTCTAATCGGTTATACAAATTCTCTAAATCCATTTCACTCTAATCAGTTCAGATCTCAACCAAAAAAAAAAAAAAAAAGAAAACTCAACTAACCATAACCACGCCTCAATATTAAACTAGATCGAATCAGTAATACAAATCCTCTATATCCATGTCTCGCTAATCAGGTCAGAGATCAATAAAAAAACAATCAATTACCTACACCTCAATACCAAATTAGCTCGAATCAGTTATACAAATTTCCCTATATATCCATTTCTCTAAATTCGCTCGAATCAGTTGTACAAATTCTCTATATATCCATTTCTCTATATTCGCTCGAATTGATTATACAAACTCTCTATATCAATTTCGCTCTATTCAGGTCAGCGATCGAGAAAAAAGTAATCAATTAAACTACACCTCAATATTAAATCAGTTCAAATCAGATATACAAATTCTCTATATCCATTTCGCTCTATTCAGGTCAGAGATCGATAAACAAACAAACAAATAAACAAACAATTAACTACGCCTCAATACTAAATCATTTCGAATACGTTATACAAATTATTCAAGTCCGAGATCGATAAAAAAAAAAAAATTAATTAACTACACCTCAATACTAAATTAGCTCGAATCGGTAATACAAAATTCTCTATATTCAGATCTCGAGAACAAAAAAAAAAATGAATCAATCAATCAACTACGCCTCAATACTAAATCAGGTGATACAAATTATCCATATCCATTTCGCTCTATTCGGGTCGGGTCCGAAAGGAAAAATAAGTGAATCATAAGAAATAAAGTAAGTACTTACTGGTGCACGCCAACGAGGGGAGCAAGCAAGAGAGTAGCGCTAATCCAATTTTCGGAAACTTTGTGGTGGATCTTACCAGGAAGATCTTTCCATAAACCAGGCATTACTTTCTGTTGAAATGGTGATAAAGCATATACAACTGCCTTCAACTTAACTGGTTGTTTCCCCATGCTGATTGCTGATTTGGTTCGAGATTGTTCTTTGTTTGGTTGAATAATTCTAGGGTTTGTGGAGAAGAAATGGTTTGTTTGTACTTGGTATAGAGTATTTGGTGATAAATGCTTGGGCTTATGGGCTTGACTTATCCACCTTCAATAATGGGCCCAAAACATTTGTTGTACAGATTGTCCTTCAAAAGGGGTCATTTGCGCTTTTTTCTTTTTTTTTTTTTCCCATTTAGTTAAAAAAAAAAAAAAAATGCGCGGAATTTTGAATGAAAACTCTACTTACGGGCGAGGTTTTGAACTCTGCACTTAAGGTAAGTTTTCGATTCAAAAATCGCCTAACTTTAGCCCGAACAGGCCTAACTTTACTACAAAATTCTGCTTTGTTATTTTATTTTATTTTTAACCGAGCCAGGGTTCGAAAGCATCACCAAAGACAGAAAACAAAAATTAAAGACCATCAATTTGAGGGACAAAAATTAAAGACCATCCCCTGCGAATTGCCCCACTCTTATTGCCATTTGCACTTTTGTCCCTATTTTTGTGCTGGTCATTAATTTTTGCCGTACATATCAAAAAACTTTTGTCACGGGACATAATTTTATAATTTTACATCATAATATTCCACACGTTATGCCAGGTGTCTTTAAAGGACTTATGTCCCGCTAAGCATAAATTCGATTTTAAAGGACAAAAATTAAAGACCAGACCATTTGAAGGACAAACCGTGTGCAATTCTTCATGTACAAATAACTATTTTTAATGCAAAAATAAAATTTATATAAAAGTATCTCTAGCTAAAATACAAGAATACTTTAACACAGTATGTTGGAGATTTTTTTTTTTTAGGGAAAATAGCCCTCTATGACTATTTAGGAAAATTAATTACCCGAAATAGCCCATGGTTGTAAAATTACACGAAATGGCCCAATTTGTACCCCTCACTTCAAAAGGTTGTTGTATATTTGTACTAAAAGTGTTGTATATTGTTGTGTACAATTGAATTTTCTTGGATATAAACACCTCTTATACATTATTATACACTCTATACATTATTATACACTTTTATACAAGGTTGATACATTTTTCTACTCCAGATGTATAAAGTTGTATATTATTGTATAATGTTGTATATTATGAAAAAGTGGCTATCTTTGGGTGTAATTTAAAATATGGCTACGCAAATATAATTTTGTATGCTAGATTGTATATTACTAAAATTTCTCCCAATTTTTTTTCTTATAAATGAAACTCTAGCACATTACTTCAGCATAATATGTCGGATTTTCATTTATAGGGAATTTTCGAACTCAAAAACAGTTTAGTATATTATGTTGGAGTTTTTTTTGACGTTTCATGTAGGGATTTTTTTTTTGTCAAGCTTTTCTTTGCATTTAAAATAACTAAATATTGATTACTTTTGAAATAGTGGCGTTGAATGATTCTAGGATTCGTGATTCGAGATTGGAGAAGAAACGGTGTTTGTATTTGGTATCCGATTGGTATAAAATGTTTGGGCTTATGGGCTTTCCTTATCCATCTTGAATAATGGCCTACTGGGATTAGACATTAAAGTGGTAAAAATTGAGGTGATGGTCAGTTTTTGAGTCACCTTTTAATATTTACCAAATGTTTAAAAATGTAAAAATAACTATTTTTAAGGGATATTTTCAAAAACATATAGCTTTTGAAAATATTTACGTCATGTAACCCAATATGCTCTGATATTATGTGACATTATACGTGGAAAAAGCGTTGAAGTACGTAATGTATGTATTTGTATAAAAAGTGTATAATAGCGCATAAAAGGTGTTTATAAACAAATATGGCATAAAGCGGGTGATTACACACAAAGTATGGGCTATATAAATATTTTCAAAAATAGATAAAGTGCGTAAGCTTTCCATTTTTTAATGCGAACACAAAATTTATATAAAATATATGTAGCTATAAGTGTAACTTGAGCACATTGTGCTGGAGTTTGAAACCTGCTTTATGTGAAACTCCAACACACTATGCTGGAATTCGAAATTTTCTTTTATGTGATTTCACTTGTATGGAGTTCTCAAAGTTTTGTATAGTATGTTGTAGTTTCACCTGTCAAAATTTAAGATTTTAGTATATTATGTTGGAGTTTTTCCATGTTTCATGTTGGGATGTTTTTTTATTTTCGCATTAAAGTGATTAAATATTGATTATTTTCGAAATGGTGACTAATTTTCAATTAATTTTCCTTCCATAGACCTGGCATTACTTTCTGTTGAAATGGAGATAAAGCATACACAACTACCTTCAGCTTCACTGGTTGTATCTCCCATGGTGATTTGCTTCGAGAGTTGAATGATTATAATGGTGTTTGTATTTGGTGGAAAAATGTTTGGGCTTATGGGCTTGCCTTATCCATCTTGAATAATGGGCTGCTATACTTATTGGGCAAAGTGCTAAGAATTGGGTCGGATGGCCTGTTTTTGGAGTCTGCTTTTTAATATTTATCCCATGTTTGAAATGTAATTGGAAAACAAATACTCTTAAATGTAAAAATAAAATTTGGACAAAAACATGAAAAAATTACAACACATTATGGGGGACTTTAAAGCAGCTGCATGAGAAACTTCAGCATACTGTGCTGGAATTTTGAAACCTCACTCATGTGAAACTCCAACACATTATGTTGGAGTTCAAAATTTTCGTTTATATGGAACTCCAACACACTATGCCAAAGTTTAACATTTATGGAGCTTAGTTTAACATTTATGGAGCTTCCAGAATCCAACATTTGGAGTTTAGTGTGTCAAAGTTTCGAACTTCAGCATATTGTGTTGGTGTTTTTTCATGTTTCATATACGGGTCTTTTTTTACCAAATTGTTTTTTTCATCAAAGAGTTGATAAATATTTGATTAGTTTTGTAATGGCGAATAATTTTTAATTAACAGTGTAAAAATTGGATAGTTTCAATTAGTAGTATGATTTGTTGATTAAGGGGATTCAATTGAACAAAAAAGCCTTGGATTTCTTAGGGTGATCTAAATATACACTAAAAGAAAAAAAAATATTTGGCAACAAAATTATTTTTGTTGTCATAGATTGATTATTGTTGCAAAAAGTACTTTTGACAACAATTTTTTTTTGTTGCATAGACTTTTGCCTATTATTGCAACAATCGCAAACAATTTTTTTTGTGTGTGTTGCAAAAAAATTTTTTAATAATAATCAATATTATGGCAACAAAAATAAATTCTTTGGCAACAAAAAAGTTTATTTGCCAACAATAAAACTAAGTTGTTATCAAATATTAAATTTTTTGTTGTCATTTCTATACTTTTTTGTAGTGATATAAGCAAGACTAATGCAAACGATTAAATATATAATAATTGCTAATCAACAAGCTAGCTTGATTAATTGAAACTAGTCACTTGATGCAGAGCAAGTTAACTAGTAGACATTGGGATGAAAGGTGCAGGACATACAATTTAATTGATCAATCTTTTGTACTTTATTATTCGAAATTCGGAATCAATATCGACAGAAGTTGGTATTGAGGAAATAAGAAATTACTCCATTTGTCGCATTTGATATGACATATCTTATTTTTTAGTTTATTTAAAAAGAATAAATAATTATTTATATTTAAAAATAATTAAACTTTACACTTCTCATTTTGTCATTAATAAGATACTTTATAATCTCACAATTATCTATATTTGTAATTTTAGATCTTATATTACAAAACTTTTATTTCTTTCTTAAACTCTGTGTCTAGTTAAATATTTCTTCCGTTTATTTTTACTTGTCAACTTTTGACTTTGCACGTCCTTTAAGAATTAACAAATAAAGTATATATTTTACCATAATACTCATATTAATTGGCAATAGTCTCAAGACTTGAAAAATGATTTTCAAATGAATAATAAATGTTAAGGGTAAAATAAGAAAGAAAAAAATTGTCTTTCTCGTGATACGCAAAAATGAACAGTTAAAAGTGAAAATTTATTTTTAGTATATTGGACAAGTAAACGGAGGAAGTACATAATTACCTCTAAAACTTACGCATCACTTAGAAACTGTTTGGAAAGCAACAAGGGAATTGGAATTGGATGTAATTACATAGTTTGACATATTTGTTTGACTAAGTAATTATCAAGTTAGGAGGGAATTTGGTGTAATTAAAAAAGTGTAGTTACACTTTACAATTCTCAAAAGGATGGGTTGAGAATTAGGTGTAATTATGGGTGTGTTCGGTATGGAGGAAAACATTTTTTCAGGAAAATGTTTTTTGATTTTTATTCGTTTGGTCGAAAATTTTGAAAATATTTTTCAAAATTGGGAAAAATGGCTTAACTTTTTTAATAAAAGTAGGAAAATAAGTTAAGTTCATTCGCTTTTAGCATCAACCCTTGACACTTTGCCCCCGCCCCCCCCAAAAAAAAAAAAAATTTTTGAAAAAAAAGTTTTGACATTTGTTTTGGATTTTTTGCAGACCCCACCCTCTCCAAAAAAATTGAAAAAAAGTTGACAATTATAAAAATTGAATGTTTGCGTGTTTAAAAATTAAAACTTTTTGATGGGGTGATGGGGTATTGGGGGGTGGGGGTGGGTGGTTAAAAGATTTTTTTTTTTGGGGTAAGGGTGTCCGGTGGGTGTAGAAACACAGAAAAGACAATAAAAAACTTTAAAAAAAATGTTGAGGTTGGGGAGGGGGATGTTGGTGTGGTATGGGTTCCACGCAAGGGCGGAGGGGATGATGGGGGATGTGGTCGCGTAGAAAATTCGTAAAAAAATTAAAAACTTCAAAAAAAAAAATGTTGTGGGGAGGTGGGTGGGTGGGGAGGGAGTGGGTGTAGGGGGTGTATGGGGAGAGTGGTTGGGGTGGGGGTGTAAAAAACAAAAAAAATCAAGAAAAATAAAAAATTGAGGGGGGTGGGGGCGTAGGCATGTGTGGGTGGGTGGGAGTGGGGTGTGGGGGGTATGGGGTTGGGTTGGAGTTGGTGAGGCTTGGATGAATATTTTTCGGAAAACGTTTTCTATCAACCAAATGAACATGAGAAAATAAATAAGAAATTTACTTATTTTTCACTACTCAAACGAACACTGAGAAAATAAGTGAAAATAAGAAATTCACTTATTTTCTAGGAAAATATTTTCCTCCATACCGAACACACCCTATATGGATGTACTTTTCCATATCTTCCCCACACATAATTTCTTGACTCCTTCCAAAATCTGCAACGTCAGCATTCCACCAGGTATATACTCTTCCAAAGTTTTTATTTTTTATTCATCATTTGTTCTATTACGTTAACTACTGTGTTTTAATCTGGTCTCTAATATTGTGATTGTAAAATGTTGCATTTTCTCCTTTTCTCCTAGTGTCCGTATAGGGTATTTCACGTTTGTATTAAAAATAATGCATTTTAAATCACCACAAAAATATTAATGTTGAATACTTGACTTTTATCAAATCTGCTGACAGATTTAATGCATTTAAAAAATAATGCACTTTAAATTATCACATAGAAACATTTTTTTTTAATTAATTTAAGTAATGATGATATTTATTTGAAAGACATATATTATTTTATTATATTATTTATTAATTTATAGTTATTTAATATATTTTTGCAGAAAATATTTATTTTAAATACCTCACAATAAATTAACATTTGATATATTTTTATTTATATATATGTCTATCACACAATAAAACTTATTTATACGTTAATTTGGTTTTTTAAATTTAACTGTGTAATTACATTTGTTCAACCAAACAAGACAGTGTGAATTACACTGTAATTACATTCTAACAAACACACAGGTCATGGTAATTACTATATTGTGGAATTACTAGGCTGTGTAATTACCACCCTACTAATTACACATGGCTTTCCAAGCAGATAATGAGTTATATAAAAGGACTAGATGCCGCCGCCCGTGCTAGCACGGACCCAACAATATGTGGTCTTTTACTTATTAATATAATGTGTTCCTTGTTACTATATCTTTTGTTTATTTTTAATTAATCTATTTTAAAATAATGATATATTTTCAAAAAAATTGATAACAATCAAGTATAAATAGCTTTAAAAAATAATTAACTTTAAACTTCTCATTTTAACTTTTATAAGAAGTTTTTATAGCCACAAAAGTATTAAGCCATAGTTAAGAACACAAGTTTCCAAAAGTTCCGTGGTTACACAAATATTATGACATGTTTAATGTCAACACTTTTAGAAGTTTTTTTGTTAATTTTTTTTATGAAATTTCGTGTTGAGCCAAACTATATTAAACAAATTAGAAGGTAAAAAATTAAGCTCACAAAACGTTTATATCAAATAATATTAATTTACGATGATTAAGAGATTTAATGAGGTAAAAAGTATAATAATTAATCATAATTTTAGTGAAAGAAGTATTTTGCAAATACATGCCATACATCTATTGATATGATATAATCATTCGATACAAATAAGTTTTAATCCAAATTAAAAGAGAGACAAAGAGAACATTTTAGTGTTGTCTTGATTTTGCCATTTTACTGTTGTCTTGATTTTGAAATAAGTTAACCACTGTAACTTTTATTGCATTAAATTTCACTAAAAAACTTAATCGTCATATAATATAATTTTAGCATATGATTTATGTCAACTATTGTTACCTTTTAATTGTGAGTAAAACTTAAGTTTAACAAAGATAAATACATTGCCTCTAGTTAAGTTAGATTATCTCTTTTGAAGGGGAAAAAATCATTTGAATACTATATTATAGTACTGAAAATATAAAAATAAAGTCATCTATAATGATTAATGACCAATTAATGACTGTGCATGAATATTTGCGGGTCCCCTGATATGACGACGTAGAGACATAGATGAGACTCCAAAATTAGCGTGGAATAAGCGGATTGAGCTCCTCTCTATTTTCCTTCTTTTCATTTTCCTCAAGTTCTATCTTGGATTAGAGACATATGGTATGGGTTAGAATTAATGGCTAAGATTTAATTGATTAAAACAAGGCCCTAACCATGATTTACATAATTTATAACTTACTTATAAATATATTAAAAATATTTTCTCTCTCTTCCTATTTTAATATTCCATTTTTTTCAATTACGACAACTCTTTAATGATGATAGTTTAAGGAATATAGACAACTCTTTCAGAAATATACAATTACCAATTAAACAATGAAAAATATCACCAATTGAATAGTGGAGTCTATTTCTGAGTAGGGAAAAAAATTAAGTGGGAAAATTAATCGAGTAAAGAAAAGATATTTTACTGTGTAGAAAAAGTAAAATAGGAAAAGAGAGAAAATATTTTAATATACTTATGCATAAGTTATTAATTATGTAAATCATAGTTAAGGTCTTGTTTTAATCAATTAAATCTTAGTCATTAATTCTAATTCATATCATGTGTCTCTAATCTAAAGTAAAATTTGAAAAAAATAAAAAGAAGAAAAATGGAGAGGAACTCAATCCGAAATAAGCATAAACAGTTAACAAGAATGACTAAAATGCCATAAAAAAAATAAGGTAATCAAAGTAAGCTAACATGTCGATCTCATGGCCTTTAACTCACTCTTCTATAAATTATTAAATAATTTGAACCATAAATGCCAGTCAAATATTGCAACTGTTGTCTCCCTACCCAACCATTGTCCAAGCTTCTTTCATTTATTAGCCAGGTAGGTATGCACAAGGGTCGAGTTTGATGTTTTGGAGAAATTATTCGTAAAATAATTCTATCGGCATAAAAACAAAATGATGCAACAATTGTACAAAGGAAAATGTTTAATTTCATGGAAATAAGTGGTGTTTTTAGTTATTTGTAGTGTTTGAAAAGGCAGTAAAAAATGATATCTCAAAAGCAGTTGCATATAATCTAAATAAAACATAAAGGAATATGAGGGTGGAAGATAGGGGTGACGGGGTGGGCGTGAGATAGAGTGTGTTGGAGGATGATAATGAATGAAATGTCATGTGCGGCACTTGTTTTTCTACTTCTACCTAAGAAGTTATTTTACTTATTTTTTAAAATTTCGACCAACTGAATATAAAAAATTAAAATTCTTCATACCCAACAATACACCCCATAAAGTGATCTTTTTAGCTCGTAGACATCGAATGGCTATAGATTACATGAGCAAATATGACCATAATTCCTTGATTCTTCTTCTTTTTATTGGTATTGTTATTGCTTTCCTGCTTACTGTTCTCAGTGAGGCGCTTAATTACAAGAAATATTATCAAATTATTTTGCGAACACTAGTAAGGTTGTTATGCAAGAATTGCCTACTTCAAGAGGTCGCTTGGTACAAAGTAAGGTTATTAGGTATTACAATTATAATCCTACAATTATACTCTCGAGATTATAATTCATCTTTTGATAAATATTCTCAAAATTTTAGTACTAATATTATCCTAGTTTTAGCGAATAATACCTATAGTCAATCATTGCATAAAATTTAAACCCAAATTTATAATGAAATAATTCACCTAATCCATATAACCAAACGGCCGCTAAGGGCCTTGAATATTATTATTTACATATTGTTAATTCATATACTTTATTTCATTTATATATGAACCAACAACAACATGCCTAAAGTATACACATGCTAAAGTGAATGATAGGAGGTAGAGAGAATATTTCTGATATATAGGCCCTCAGTATTTATATATGAACCCTATAAAATAATATATCTTTTGTCAGTTTAAATTATTCATCAACCAGCAATACACAATTTAATGATACAAAGGGCATTTTTTTATGTGACTTTTTTTTGACAGGAAATCTAGATACTTTCGTCCTAATTTATATGATGATATTTAACTGCATACGAAATTTAAGAATGATAGAAAGATTTTAAAATTCATGGTAAAAAATAAGTCTTAAATAAGTGTGGCTATAAATTATATAAAAAGTGGCTATAAATTATATAAAAAAAAAATGACTTTAATCTGACTTAATAAGAAATAATAGACGGATGGAGTAGAATTTTACTGTGCAAACTAAACATTGTACTGTACTACTTTTAGATGGACTTTTTGTTTTTTCGGTTAAACAAAGGACCCATAGGTTTTGAGGAAAACAGCCAATTGAATAGATATGACATGGGCAGATATATGAATCCTCTGCAGACTACAGTAACTCAACTTTTCAACAGAGCCAAGTCGAGCTAGGAATTCAAAAGTATAATCATACAAAATGCAGCTTAACGTATGGTCTCTCTGGTTCAATTTATTTGTCAGGTTTTAACTTAGCACGAACTTTAAAAAAAAAAAAAAAATTTATGATCTTAAATTAAAAATATGTAAAATGTATCGAAATGCTCTTTAATTCTGTGATTTTAAACATGCAAAAATTGGAACCAGGGGCGAATTTATGTGTCAAATTTGGGGCACGTGTTCCGATTCTTTGTGTAAAATTAGATATTTATGTATATATTTTTTTAAAATTTGAATAATATTATCTGCTGGCACCCATGCTATAAAAAGACTAAATGATGCATTTGGTTGAAAATTGAGTTACTTACCTAGAGAATTGAGATCAAATCCACCTAATACATTTTTTCCTTCTTTTTCTTAATAGTGCACCCGTGTTCTATAAATTTTAGATTCGTCTCTAGTTGGAACCGGATAGTTATCGAAAACAAAAGAGATATTCTTTTTTAAACGCTTGAAAAGAAAGACAAACAAATTAAAATAGAGAGTTAAAAAAAAACGTAAAATTCAAGATTTTAAAGCAATGATTAGACTGACCCTTAATATTTTTTTAAAATTCTTGCATAACTATTAGTTCAGAAGATGAAAGTGACGGAAATGAGAATCTTTGCGATGGATGTGTGGGAGCACTAAAAGCGATAGGATTAGGAATGAAGTTATCCGAGACAAAGTAGGAGTAGCCTCGATGGAGGACAAGATGCGGGAAGCGAGGCTGAGATGGTTTGGGTATGATGCGGAGAGACGCAAATGCCCCAGTGCGGAGGTGCGAGAGGCTGGCTATGGACGGTTTCAGAAGAGGTAGAGGTAGGCCGAAGAAGTATTGAGGAGAGGTGATTAGACAGGACATGGCGCATCTCCAGCTTACCGAGGACATGACCTTAGATAGGAGGGTATGAAGGACTCAGATCAGGGTAGAAGGCTAGTAGGTAGTAGCGTTTATCCTTTCTTGCGAGTAGCTGCATTGATCTTTAGTTTCTTGTCCCTTGATTTCTGCGAGTATCTGTTTGCACAGAATGGTTTATCATGGCTTATTCACTTTCGTTGTTTTCATTTTTATAATTGCTTTGAATTGTTTGCCCGTATCTAACCTTTCCTATGTCTTTTCTTGAGCCAAGGGTTTTCGTAAACCTCCTTACATAAGATATGAGTAAGGTTTGCGTACACTCTACCCTCTCCAGACTCCACATTGTGGGATTCATTGAGTGTGTTGTTGTTGTTGCACATAACTATTAGTAAGAAATGGTGTATATTCCGATTTCTTGAATTTATACGCGGACTTAAGGTTTTATATATTTGAAGTATAGAAAGAGGAAACTCAACATGAATGCGCTGAAGTACTCATATGACATTGCAGGTGTGGTTGAGATTAGCAAAATAATTTAACTGTTCTATTTATTCACTCATTATAATTTTTGTAATTTTTTCATTGAAAGTAAGCTTTATGTTCTTTCTCTATAGCATACCCTACATATCTATCTGAAGAGAATCATATCTCTTGCTCCATGACAATAGACGACTGTTGTTTTCATTGCGTAAGGAAGTTTGACATGAGTTAATATTTTGACTAGACTTCTTTCTTTAGTTAGGTAATTCTTTTGATTATAAAACCTGAAAGTTATTTGCAAAATGCTTTCAAAACACTATCAATCAAATATGAAAAAAAAAAAAAAAAATTCTCCGTACTAGTCACACTCATAGTTTTCTCCCGAATCCTTCAAAAAGATAGGACTGACTACTGAGTAGGCGTTTGGACATGCTATTTCATGCATGTCATGATTTCACGTCACGAGATGAAATTAGTATTTGGACATATGATTTTTATTTCATGAAATGAAATTTCAAATCATTCAAAAATATATGATTTGAAATTTGAAATCATGATTTAAAAAATTTTAAATGTAAAACTTAATCCATAAATTTATATTTTGTAAAAAAAAATTCATAAATTGGTAGATATATTTTTAACAATTACTCCCACCAACCATTTACCAACCTTATTAACTTCTACCAATCTTTATTTATGTGGGAGGAGTATATTAAAGAGTAGTTACATTACTATTCATGTTAAATTTTCCTTTTTACTGAATTAAAGTTTGATTAATATCAATTGTATTTTTTTTAAAGGCCTTCTAGTATCACTACAAAAAGTGGGTAATTTGCGGAGGTTAAAAGTTGCAATTCGCGAATGTTTTAAACTCTTTTAGCAAATAGCGAAGGTTAAAGCCTCCGCGAATTGCAAATTTCAACCTCCTTAAATTATTCATTTTTTTTGTAATGATAGTTCATTAATTTTGTTATGAACTATGACTTGTTCATTTAGTGAAATTGTATAAGAATTTGAAAAGTTTTGATAGTTTTCACAATTTGTGAAATTTTTATGTCTATAAGAAAAATAAGACTTAAGAAATTCAAATTTTATGTCCAAATATAATTTCATCTCATGATTTCAAATCATGTTCAAACGGCTCTTAAACAAATTAAGCAAAGTTCTTTGTGGATTCTAAGTACTGAATGCAAAGCATACTTAAAGGAGATTCAACTCGTCCTTTACCATCGAATCCAAAAAAAGATTACGAGAAGTCCTTCCTCGAAAATAATTCTAAAAAAGATTGCCAACCATTCTTGATAATCATACATTACTCCAACAGAAGACCATTCTCTTCATTGTTTGTTTGAAAAATAGCTGTTTCAGTGCTGCCTGTAGGTCGTAAAGTGCACTGTCTATTGTCAGTAGGCTGCCCCAACAACGTACGTAGAAATAAGAATTAGAGAATACTCGAAAGTGTATTCATATTTTATCAATACACATTTTATACTTTTAACCCAAGACTTTTGTAACTCAAAAATAAATTTTTGGAATCAAAGTAACCCATTAAAAAAAGAAAAGAAACCAAAATAGACTTTACGCACATAATATGTGCATAAAAGGACCAAAGTGTACATTTACACTTAAGTTCTTTTACGCACAGATTTTGTGCGTAAAAGCACTGAAATCCAGCCTTTATTCTTTAAAAATCACTCAAAATTAATTTTTTTTCGTACTTTGATCGAAGATTAGTCACGTTTCTAAACTCCAAAATATAAATATTTTATATAGAATTTAATATCTTTTTTAGCATACAATAATGTTGGCTCATTACATCAGGTATACATATATGTTTGGACCGTCGTTTTAGGGGTTGTAAAGTGTCTCGAAATAAGTTTGGAAACTTAGTTGTTATCTTTAAGTTTTTTTTCGTGTTTTGACCGAAGATATATAAATATTTTATATAGAACTTAATTTTTTTTTTAGCGTATAATAATATCGGCTCATTACATCAGGTATACATATATGTTTGGATCGTCATTTTAAGAGTTGTAAAGTGCTCTGAAATAAGTTTGGAAACTTATTATCTTTAGTTTTTTTTTTTCGTACTTTGACCGAAAATTAGTCAAGTTTCAAAACTTTGGAATATGAATTTTTTATATAGAATTTAATATTTTTTTTAGCGTACAATAATATCGGTTCATTACATCAGGTATACATATATGTTTGGATCGTCGTTTTAGGGGTTGTAAAGTGCTCCGAAGTAAGTTTGGAAACTAGTTATCTTTAAGTTTTTTTTTCCGTACTTTGACCGAAGATTAGTCACGTTTCAAAATGTCTGAATATAAATATTTTATATAAAACTTAATATCTTTTTTAGCGTACAATAATGTCGGCTCATTACATCAAGTATACATATATGTTTGGATCGTCGTTTTAGAGGTTGTAAAGTGCTCTGAAGTAAGTTTGGAAACTTGTTATCTTTAAGTTTTTTTTTGTATTTTATAGGGTTTTAATTAATTTAGGACGTTGCACGAGTTATTATTAATCGACAATAAATACTAAAATAACTAATTATCATTAAAAAAATAATACTCAAAAATATATATAATATTAACATAAAATGTACATTTTATTTATAAATACACAATCTCCTAAGGCCAACCCCACCACCCTCATTATTTAATTTATGATAAATCTAAATTAAATTGTTTATATGTTATTTCTGGTTCAATACGAAAAAAAAACATAAAGATAACAAGTTTCCAAACTTATTTCGGAGCACTTTACAACTCCTGAAACGACGATCCAAACATATATGTATACCTGATGTAATGAGCCGACATTATTGTACGCTAAAAAAGATATTAAGTTCTATATAAAATATTTATATTCTGACGTTTTGAAACGTGACTAATCTTCGGTCAAAGTACGAAAAAAAAACTAAAATAACAAGTTTCCAAACTTACTTCGGAGCACTTTGTAACCCCTAAAATGACGATCCAAATATATATGTATACCTGATGTAATGAGCCGACATTATTATACGCTAAAAAAAATATTAAGTTCTATATAAAATATTTATATATCTTCGGTCAAAGTACGAAAAAAAACATAAAGATAACAAGTTTCCAAATACGAAAAAAAACATAAAGATAACAAGTTTCCAAACTTACTTCGAGGCACTTTACAACCCCTAAAACGACGATCCAAATATATATGTATACCTGATGTAATGAGCCGACATTATTGTACGCTAAAAAAATTATTAAGTTCTATATAAAATATTTATATTCCGACGTTTTGAAACATGACTAATCTTCGGTCAAAGTACGAAAAAAAACCTAAAGATGACAAGTTTCCAAACTTACTTCGGAGTACTTTGCAATCCCTAAAACGACGATCCAAACATATATGTATACCTGATGTAATGAGCCGACATTATTATACGCTAAAAAAATTAAGTTTTATATAAAATATTTATATATCTTCGGTCAAAGTACAAAAAAATCTTAAAGATAACAAGTTTCCAAACTTACTTTGAGGCACTTTACAACCCCTAAAACGGAGATCCAAACATATATGTATACCTGATGTAATGAGCCAACATTATTGTACGCTAAAAAAAATATTAAGTTCCATATAAAATATTTATATTCTGGAGTTTAGAAAAGTGACTAATCTTCGGTCAAAGTACGGAAAAAAACTTAATTTTGAGTGATTTTCAAAGAACAAAGGCTGGATTTCAATGATTTTACGCACAAAATATGTGCGTAAAAGAACTTAAGTGGAAATGTACACTTTGGTCCTTTTATGCACATATTCTGTGCGTAAAGCCTATTTTGATTTTTTTTAATGGGTTATTTTGATTCCAAAATTTATTTTTGGGTTACAAAAATCTTGGGCTCATACTTTTATTGTTTCGTAATTGAAGGTTTTTTTTTTTTTTTTCATACAAAAAAAACATATTGAAGTTGTTTTTCCACTCAAACTTTGTGGCAGACAACTTCTTCATTTTCTGGATGAATTTGAAAGACTAGACGTGCAAATGGTTGGCAACAGGCATGGGTGTGGCCTTGTTTTTAGCCGGCAAGTCGACATTGAAATAATCACAATTGCTTTTGTGATAGTATAAAAAATAAAAAAAATAAAAAAACTTATTTACACAGCAAAATCATTAAATAAGCTAATTATGTAAAAAAATTAATTAAAAATTAATTGATAATTTAATTAAAAAAATAATCTTATTATTACTTATTAAAATTTACTGATGCTGCAAAAATAAATTGCATTACCAATACATAGATAAATCATTTAATATTTTGTTATGACACAATACTTCATATTTTAAGGAAAGTCAAAAAAGAAAAAGAAAAAAAAAAAGGAAAGCTCACACTTTCTTCCAATCACTTTGCTGGAAGGCTGTATAATTTCAGTAGACAATAACACATGGTCTGTCTCTATTAAGATCGCACTCAATAGTTCGCAACTAAAAGATAGGAGATACCTCCAAAATATTGAAGACCTAAGTACAAATCGGATGACTTATAACCTATTTGGCCAGATTCTCGACATATGCTTATTTCAATTTTTTTTTTTTTTTTCATTAGAAGTGTTATTTCGGAAAAGATCACTTATTTTTTCTACGAACTTTATCGTTGACCTCAACTTTCTAAAAATAAAGATTTTAAAAAGCCCTTTAGATTTGTCTCAAATTATCAATTATATGAAAACTTTATGAGAGAATGGAAATATATATCACCCGAAAATATGATGAGAGCTTATTTGTCCCATGGAGTGGTCATGAATACTCCACCCTAGTAGACCTTGTAGGAGTAGAAGATGCCTAAGAGTCAAGGACTCTCCAGCTAAAGTAGCGAGGTGTTCCAAGCACTACAAGACTCCATACCTGGGCTCCACTAATTGGGCCAAATAGATCTTGTATCCCTTGCACAGATTGTCGATGACTAATGGCATAGGAAGCTTGAACCTAATAATAAAGGGATACGAACATGAAAGAGGCACCATCGCGAAAAATCGGTGATCTAACCGCTATCTTAGATCGCGAGAATATGTACATTCGCATTTTTCCCATCCACAATCTGCCCGAACAATGGGAAGATGGTATACTCGTATTAGGGATGCAGACTGCCTACCAGCTTGTTCTTGATTGCCAACCTGCTTTGAGGTTCTTTCCCAGAATCGGCGATCCAAGGAAAGAACCTCAAAGCAGTTACCTCCGGATAGACATCTTTTCCAGCAATTCTACTCTAGACGAGGACTCGCTAACATAGGCTTTCCCTTTCTTTCTCACCAAAGTAGTTAATTTTTTCTTTTACCCTCTCTTCGAGAAAATTAGTGGAAGTCACCTCTCAGTGGCATTGAAACCTACGACAATGGTATGATGAATAGACAAAAGGTATTAATCTTGAGAAGCCATAGATCAAAAAATGGAGATGAAGATAAAAGTGATGAAAGCCTTGAAATAAAAGGACGAAAAAAGCAAAGGTTCGTGAAATTCTGGAAAGAACAAAGAATACCCGGAAAGAAGTATGAAAAAGACAAAGAAGAGGAACGAATGCACGAGTTGGGTATTTATAAGCAAAAGTGTCATCTTTGCCTCGATAATCGATGATGATTTCTCTAACCCAAACACACCATGTGTTCCCAACACATAGTAGTAAGGCGTTGTCTTTTCAGATTCAAGAGTCATAATGCCGATTATGTCCTTGTTTCCGCCTAAAAAGTTTTAACTTCCCCGTCATCTCCCCAGATCTATCCAGAAATAACAAAGTGAATATTATTTGACCAGACACATGGCAACACAAAACGAGGACGAAAGTCAATCCCAAGTCAATCAATGGCAGTTGACCTAAAGATCGAAGAACAATTCCAATGTTCAAGAACTTGGTCCCGAATCCACTTTTGCCACTCCGGATAGCAGTGACACTGACAAATATGTTCGGAAGGACTTAAATCCCTGGATAATCAACTTCCTAACAACAACTTCCTAATAACGGTCAACTCTGAGACATCTGGGATTCCCTTCTAAATACATTTACGAGCATGATCTTATCCTTATAACTACTATAACAAATGAGACTCGTGGGGTCAGTTACAGTTACCTTATCTTATAAATACCCATCTCCAAATCATTGTAGATTATATGGTTACACTCGTTATCATGATTTTTTCCTTGTTTATTTGTGTTATCCACCGACCGGCCCGAAATATCCAATAAGAATCTCTTTAGCTCTTTCTGTAGTTATTGTGAAGAAGTAAAGTTGATTTTTTGGAGGTACAAAAAATCCTAGATATTTAGTAAGAGATCTAGAATAGTCTAGTGTAGGATCTTGGATAATTATTTTAAAGAAAAATCTAGATATTCTAGAGTAATGTTAGAAGATAAGGCTAACTAGATATTTTATAGATATATCTAGATAATTCTATCTAGAACCATCCCTAGATAAGTATAAATAGGGGTGGCCTTAGTCATTTGTAACCAAGCCAAGTTAATCCAACACAACCCACTTCAAAGCAATTCAAGTAAACACTTCCTTTCCAAAGCTTCCTCTTCTTTAGTTGAATCTTCCGATCTTAGTTAACGATCTTGGGCTAGCAGAAGGTCTTCCCGATTTACTTTTCTTCTGCTATATTTCTCTACATGGTATCAGAGCCATAGCCATATACGTTGGCTTCTGGATATATTTTCAAGATCGGGTTAGTGGTCGATTCAATTATTTTTTTCTAAATGGATGTGTGTGGTCGTGCTAATGGACTGGGGATGGAATTATTGAACCAGTCCAACTACAAGGTATGGAAGACTTTGTTTGGAGTCCTACTTGTTGGCGAGGATTTGTGGGAAGTTGTCAATGGGAGTAACACAAATCCTCCCCGCCGATGCACCGGAAAATAATGACGCACGTAAGAAGTGGAAGCGACATTAATGCTAAGGCGGAGTTCATCCGAAGAGGTCCATCTCTCCCGCCTTATTTGATCATATTATAAGGTGTAAAACCATGAAATATGGAGGACCCTTGATCGTTTGTTCAACAGAGAAGGATGAAGCTCGGCCACAAATTTTGGAGAACGAATGGCCTACACCATTCAAGGTAATCTTTCTATTCCGAGTACTTCTTGAAGATTAAAAACTTATGATCGAAATATCTCTATTAAATCCGACGAGGCTATTTCGAAGCACGAATGAGAAGAATTATCATTCGTGGTTTGAAGTCATAATATATTCCTTTTGTTACATCAATTCAATGATGGGCTCAACAACCATCCTTGGAGGAATTTGAGAATTTGTTATCGTCACAGGAGTTATTAGCCAAACAATTGGCTGGTGTATCTGTCAAAGAAGGTGAAGGAAATGCTCTTGTAGCCGATAAGAGGAACTTTAAAGGAAAAGCAGGAGATAGGCTACACTCTCGCTCCTCACGTGGTTCAAGCTCGCCAGGAAAGAAGGAAGAGTCTTCTAACAATCACGGTAAGAAGCCTCCCAAATGCTATCGGTGCGGCAAAATAGGACACATAAAAAGATATTGTTGAGTCAAAGAGAGTAATATGGCTCAAACTGAGAAAGCTGCTGAAGAAGAAGAAGACTGGGGAAAGTGCTTTATAGCTGAGACTCGAGCAGTAGATGCCATGGCTTCCATCAATTTTGAAAAAGACTGGATTGTGGATTCAGGATGTGGGCACCATCTCACCGGGGATGAATCTAAATTTTCCAACTTCCGAAAATACAATGGTCGTGATGTCATTGTAACAGCAGATAACTCAGTTCATCATGTGGAGAAAGAAGGCTTTGTTGTCATCAACGAGAAGTAGAAGGACTCTATCACTCTCAACAGTGTCTTTCATGTTCCAGGTATGAGGAAAAATCTATTTTCAGTTGCAAATGCCGTAGATCTTTGGAAGTTATCTATTATTTGGCCCCATGACGCGAAGTTCCTTCAAAATATCAAAGAACTCAAGGCAGATATCATTCATACCGGTAAGAGAGTTAATGATTTATATGTCTTATCTGCCTCTAATTCATATATTGAGAAGATGAGTAGCAATGATAATACATATCTGTGGCATGCTAGACTTGGGCATCTTAGCATGGATAAATTAAAAGCTATGGTGAAATTCAATCTAGTAAAAGGATTACCAAACTTAAGCAACTTTGATGGAGGAGAGATTTGTGAAGGATGTCAATACGGAAAGGTACATCGTCTTCCGTTTGATAGATCCTTGTCAAGATGCAGTGCTCATCTAGAACTAATTCACAGTGCCTTGATAGGGCCAACAAGAACTCCTTCATTCTCCGGCTATTCTTATATGTTAATTCTCATTGATGATTTTACTATATTTACTTGGGTTTACTTTGTGAGGCATAAGTCAGAAGTTTTCAGCAAATTTATGGAGTTCAAAGAAACGGTTGAAGGCGAGCTCGGTTCCAGAATAAGGCGGTTGCGGACTGATAATGGTGGTGAGTTCACTTCTGAAGAATTTCTCTCTTTTTGTCGTCAGCATGGTATTAAAAGAGAACTCACCTGTGCTGATACACCACAACAAAATGGAGTGGCAGAAAGAAAGATTCGACACTTAACCGAGACATGTAAAAGTTGGCTTCATGCCAAAAATTTACCTAGAGCCTTATGGGCTGAAGGTATGAAATGTGCAACATATATGATCAACAGGATGCGTTTTCTCCAAACAACATGAAGTCACCCTATGAATTAATGTTTGGAGAAAAGCCTAGCATCAAACACCTAAGAGTTTTTGGCTCTTATCCGTTATGTTCATATCCCGATTCTCAATGAAGCAAGTTGGATGCCAAGGCAAGGAAATGCATCTTTGTTGGATATGACGAAAGGAAAAGGGTTGGAAGTTTGGACCGAAAACTCATCGCTTCATTATTTCTCGTGATGTCGTATTTGATGAAGTCTCCTCGTATTATGGAGCGACAAAAAGGAGAGGTTTTAAAATCTTGAATCCTAGAGTTCCAAGCTTACCCATCACAGGTGTTTTCTCGGATAGTACAGCTGCAGAGGAGCTAGGAGAAAGGGGGAGCCCGGGAACTCAACAATATGAAGCTCAACAAGAAGATAATTCACGTGATTCACAAAGACCAAGAAGAACTATTGTTAAGCCAGGCCGTTTCAGAGATGAAAATTTTGTTAGTACATATTCATGCTTCTTTGCGGGCCCAATTAATGGCGGAAAACCTTCGTTATTTGAAGAAGCAAGAGGAGACAGGAAAGTATGTCTGAGATCTTCACCAAGGCAAACCCAAAAGCTTCACCGAGTTCCTGCAACAAGCTCGGGGGTAGTTTCCAAAAATCACTTTAAGGGGGAGTGTGAAGAAGTAAAGTTGATTTTTTGGAGGTACAAAAAAATTCTAGATATTTAGTAAAAGATCTAGAATAGTCTAGTGTAGGATCTTGGATAATTATCTTAAAGAAAAATCTAGATATTCTAGAGTAGTGTTAGAAGATAAGGTTAACTAGATATTTTGTAGATATATCTAGATAATTCTATATATCTAGATAATTCTATCTAGAACCATCCCTAGACAAGTATAAATAGGGGTGGCCTTAGTCATTTGTAACCAAGCCAAGTTAACCCAACACAACCCACTTCAAAGCAATTCAAGTAAACACTTCCTTTCCAAAACTTCCTCTTCTTTAGTTGAATCTTCCGATCTTAGTTAACGATCTTGGGCTAGCAGAAGGTCTTCCCGGTTTACTTTTCTTCTGCTATATTTCTCTGATTATTTCAATTTGATTATCTATTTTGCTATTTTCATTACGTTTACATTATTAAAGAATTAATTGAATTTGATTAAATCACGTTATTTGTGACCCCAATCTTACTAATTAATTAACGAACTTAAGCTGCCTCTTTCCAATTTTCTTTTTCGTTAGACATCCACCATGTCAACAGGCAATGGTGACGTGCAACCATTCTTAACCAAGTAACGGTAGTTTGCACTCCCAAAGACTGCAGTAGTAATAAGGAGAAAAAGTACTTTCCGGTCTCAATTTAAGTAGGCGTTTGGCCATGAAAATCAAATATTTTTTACTTTATTTGGTATTTTAGATTTGGAGTTGAAGATGAAATTGTGTTTGTTATAGTGTTTGCAAAGAATATTTGATTGTTTGAATGTATTAAAAGTAAAAAAAAAAAAAAAGTAAAAATAAGTTTTGGGTTGTTTTTAAAATTTTTATGGCCAAACACCATAAAGTGAAAAAAGTGAAAAAATATTTCAGAAAAAAGTGAATAATTCTCATGGCCTAACGGAATTTGAGAATAAAAGAAGATTTTTGAATTTTATCATCTTAAAGTAAAGATATGTATATCCGAATTTGATTAAATTGCGTTATTTGTGAGCTTAATCTTAATAATTAATTAACGAACTTAATAAGCGAACTTTTGGCTAGTTAAACAGCCTCTTTCCAGTTTTCTTTTTCTTTAGACATCCACAGCCTCTTTCCAATTTTCTTTTTCTCTAGACATCCACCATGTCAACAGGCAACGGTGGGGTGCAACCATTCTTAACCAAGTAACGGTAGTTCCCACTCCCAAAGACTGCAGTAGTAATGAGGAGAAAAAGTACTCGGAGCCCAAATTAAGGGCTCGTTTGGTTGGGGAGCTAGTTATCCCGGGATAACTAATTCCGGAATTAGTTATCCCGGAATTGTTATTTCACCAACTATGTGGGATAAACTAACACTCTAATATCGGGATAACTAATCTCGAAATTAGTTATTCCGTGATTTTATCCCAATCAAACGTGAAATTAGATGATACTAAATTTTTATCTCAGAACTATTTTTGTTTATTCATCATATCAAACGAACCCTAAGTGTTTTAGTTTGATTGACCACGAAATTTGAGAAATAAAAGAAGATTTTTGAATCTAATCATCTTAAATAAAAAATATGTATAGTCCATTAAATTTTGTGATCTTAAACTTATCATGTAAAATATTAAAGTTGAAAAATTTACTAATTATAAAAAGATATACTCTTTTTATAAAGATATAAAAAAAATAAGACACTTAAATTGAAATTGAGAAAGTATCAAATCCAGACTGTATTTACTTTGACTGTCTAAATAAAGACACAGAAGGCATAGCAAGTGTGAAACCTAAAACAGCAATGGTCAAAGGAAAATCCCCAAAACCATTTATTTTCCTTGAAGAGTCTTCCGTATTAAGGGGGAGTTTTATGTGTATAAATAAATGCACATTCTCTGGCTGTCTTTATAACACCTTCTTTTAAAAGGAAAAAATAATCTTCAGAGAGAAAATAAGGAAGGAAAATCCCACTTCATTTTCCTTCCTTACTTACTTTGCCAGATTTGTAGAGATCTTTTTATACATGTTTTTTTTTTATTTTTTATTTCTGACTCTCATTTAGATAGTGACAGTACAACAAGCAAATGCTAATGTGGTGTTTTTTTTTTTTTTTTTTTTTTTTTTTTTTGCCTTTGGTTTTTTTTTTGATAATTGTGGTGTTCGTATCAGTTTGCATCATTTAGACAATTTCACATAACCTTTTTGATCTTTATTGAGATTTAAACTCGGATCTCATATGATTTTCACTTGTTTAATTGACCTTTAGGCCACACCCTGGAATGTTCTTACTATCACTTGTTTCATTTTCTTGATTAGTTTTAATACAGCTTGCTGTTTTCTCTATTTTCCCCAGAAAATTTAATGATTAGGTTAGGGTTTGCAGGATGAACAGGTGAAGACTTTGCTTAAGGGAAAAACAGTAACTTAAAAAGGTTCAAGATCAGGTAAATGTTAGTAGTATATTGTTCTTATTTTATTTTTGTTGATATTTTTTTTTTTGGGTTTTGTTGATAAACTTTTTACTATTTGATGTTGACAAAATGTGTGAACTGTAACGCTTTTCCTTTATGAAGAAAGTTTAAAGAAAAAACGCCTTTCTTTTGCCTGAAAAGGGGGAAAATGCCTTTTTTGTAGCTATTCATGGTGCTTCTGTTTTTTTTCCTTTTTAAAAAAGTACTTTGTCATCAATAGATTGGAAATAAATGGTTTTTTGATCTTATGTGATTTTGGTTTTTGCCTTCGTTTATTTGTTGTTTTCATCTTGTCCTTCTACCATCTCTTGAGTTATGCGTGTTTTCTTTATGAAAGGGTCATGCTAATCTTCTTTGTATCGTTTCAATTTTACTGCTGCTTAGCTACATTGTCCTCTTAGGATTAGCACTTTTCAGTATTCTGGATTAGTTTTCTCGTTTAGCATATTAGTATATTAATCTGAAGTACTGGAGTACTGGGTAACCCTATAAGAATAAAATTTGTCAGTAGAGACACAATATTGCCTTTTAAGTTTGATTTAGCGTTCCATATATGTTTTGTTTTCTTTTCCCTGTTAAGTTTTCCAGCATTTGTTAATGTGCCTCAAAGCCCTGAATTTTTATCTAATTAAGCCTTATTCATAATGATAATGCAAATTCATTTCTGGAAACGATTGAAGTCTTCTCTAGTCTTATTAGATCTTGGTGTCTTAGAAGGTATTTTATTATTGAAACACCAATCTCATAAGACATTTTTATTTGGTCAAGTCACCTTAAAGATAACTACGAAGTACTATTGTTTATATAAATAGTAGGATTAGTAACGCGAAATATAAGACATGTTACCTGCTATAACATGTTAAAATCCACTGTCAGCGTATACAAAATAAATCCTACTTGTGTATCTAACTTTCTTTCTTGAAATTAAAATTGTCCAAAGCATTGCTTATTCCCTTCTTATTAGGGTTCATAGTATTGCTTATTCCCTTGTATGTTTGTGTTGTGTCTCTCATTCTGTGTTTCTTAATAGTTATGAATACCCTCTTTTAAGATACTAATTTTGTGATTGAATATGTTCTTTGAGATGTAATGGGGAAGATGGTATAAGAGAGCTTCCTTTAGTCCACTCATAGGTGGATGAAGGATTTGAATTATCTGCCGACTCATTCATTCAAACGCAGTAGGATATATGTATTCTTGTACTACTGTGAATGTGTGAATGATGCGGGAGATAAATTCTTTCCTTTTTATCTGTGCTTGGACTGAAGGGAGCTCCCTTTTACCTTTTTTTTTATATATTTTTTTTAATTTTTTTTTATTATTATAAGTCACTGATTTCTTATGAATTCACTAGTTTCTTTTTTTTTCGTTTGATATAATGTAACGGTTGTCCACAGGTCAATTCTTGCACGTAACTCGACTATTTTATGTTGTGATTCAGTTTGGTGCTTGTTATATCTTAGGGGAAGATTTTACAAAATTCAAGCGAAATTTTCTTTGAATCTTTGAGTGTTTCATCTTTTGTACCCTAAAATTTAAAATGATTTAACTACCAAACCTTTAATGCCCAATTTTTCTTCCAATTGTAGTTGAAGACTTGCTACCTCTCTAAGAGCCTGTTTGGATGGGCTTTAAAAAAACAGTTTATAAGTTGAAAACAACTTATAAGCTGCTTACTTTAAGCTAAGCCAAACGGGCCAATTTAGTTTTTTGGGCTTATTGTAAGCACAAAATGGCTTATAAACTGGCCAGCCAAAAACTCAAAAAAAGCTGAAAACAGCTTATAAGTTGTTTCGGCAACTTATAAGCTAAGCCAAACGGGCTCTAATTAATCTTTCAGATTTCTTTTTTTTCCTGCGTATCAATTTATTTTTTTCTTGGTGAATTTTAACTCTCATTTGGTTGTTTTGAATTTAAGCTGAGATAATATCCTGCAGAAGTTCTATACTTTCTTTCAGCCAATAAGTTGTTGATCTTGTATGCATTGTGCAACCTTTTTTCCTCCCATTGTTCAGTTTATGAGAAATCCGCGCTTCTCGCATACGTATTATTTTTGAGATGGATAAAAATATAAGGCTTAATACATGTGCGGCTCCCTAAACTTGCGCTTTTTTTCCCATTTTGACACCTCAACCAAGCAGTGTTCCTATTGAATTCCTGAAATCATTCTCAAGTGTGTCTATCAAACACAATTCGACTTACATAGTATATATAGTGAGGTTTATTTTTTTTAGTCTTGCGTGTGAATGTTAATCCCATCCTACATAGAAAATTCAATCAATTAAAACATCTCGCTTATTTTAATTATACACATAAGATATTAAGCCTCCTAAAAATCCTTTTCAATTATTTCCCATATTATTCTCACGTTACCTTCGCTCATCAACTCCATGATTTCGCTGCATTTCTAATATTATTCTCATGTTACCTTCGCTTATTACTGCATTTTTGAAATTTTCATATGATTTTGCTGTTGTGTTTTTGATACAGCTGAAATTTTTTCTGGCCACAAAAATACCTTTTTTTTTTCATGCCCCAAAAGTACTCTTTGTATCTCAGTAATGCTTCCATTAGTTATCTTTCGGCTTGTGATTTTGTTAGAAGCAGAAATTGAAAAAGAGAATAATATGGAAATAATTAAAAAGGATTTTTACGAGGCTAAATATCTGATGAGTATAATTGAAATAGGTGGGTGTTTTAATTGATTGAATTTTTCACGTAGGATGCGATTGAGATTCACACGCAAGAAAAAATGAAACTCACCATATACGCTATGTAAGTCGGATTGTGTTTGATAATATACTTGAGGACGAGTTTAGGAGTTCAATAGGAGTAACACTTAATTGGGGTGCCAAAATGAAAAAAAGGTGCAACTTTAGTTGGTCGCATATGCATTAAGCCGATATATAATGTCTTTACTAGAAATATGTATATTTAACCATATTGTTGGGACATTGTTATATATGTGTAGGTGTTAGACAATAGTTGGTTGAACTTGAAAAGAAGTCTACCATTTAAAGAATTTCTGCTCTTGTTCCTAACACTTCTTGTTTTTAGATAAGATCGAATACAAGATTTATAGTCTATGAATGAGTTTAAAATGAGTGACATAATTATGTAGATATTGGAAAATAGTTGGTTGGAAACATGAAAAAGAAAACGGTATATTTGAAGTTAAACATGAAAAAAGTAGTACTTCAAAGTTGAGATCTTCAGTATACTCCAATAATGAAACACAGTATTGTTTAAGGTTAAAAATGTGTAGACGTAGTTCAAACCAGAACCCAACGAATTTAATTGAACTACTAGTCTCCTAGATCGTTTTTAGGTTTCTTCTTTGTTCTTACAGTAATAATCATCTGTGGAAAATGTTGATTAACTAGGGTTTAGGGTTATTGATATTCGTGAGCTTGTTCACTTAATAGAACCTATGTAAGTGGTTTCTTTATTAGTTAATTTAAGTGTGCCAGCATGTTTTTGAACAATAAACAAATTAAATATAATCATCAGTATCAGTGTTGTTAGTCTAAACAGAGTAGGAGACGCACGAATCTGCCGCCTACCTAGCCAATAAGCTATTTTCTTGAACCTTGAAACGTGTTCTCTTCATAGGGTATGGTTCCTTTTCTTCTTCTCTTTCAAACCCTAAAAGCAACAGTTGCAACATTTCTTCATTTCTTTTCTGGAGCCAATTAATTTATTAAATTAAGAGAATGCTCAGAGTTGTTCCTATAATAAATTTGTTCTTTTGTTGAACTTTTAGTCAATTTTTATTTACCGTTAGCAATCACTTCGTATTATTTGCGGGGTAGACCTTGTTCCTGGTCTGTCAACTATGAGATCTTCTTTTGATCCTTCTTGTCTCTAGCACAAATCAAATAATAGGTTTTTTATATGTATACGCTAAACCATAGGATCTTTATATGTATACGATGAGGAGCTATATCTCTCAAATGAAAGACTTTTAAACCATGATTTTTGGAATGATAGCAATTGCTTACTTCTGTCTTAAAGCTTTCTTGTAGTACTGCTCTCTTTTAATTTAAATCTCTATTTTAACTACATTTTCTATTGCAAAAAAATCAACCTTGATTCTTTCTATTGATAGGTCAGTGATGGGCGAGCCTCTTTAGATCATTAACGGTCCTTCAACAAAAAAATAAGTGGACTACACGTAATCTAAGTTTTTAAGAAAATAAAGTTTAAATTTACTGTTCAACTTTTGGTTATGTTTTAAAAGCACCTTCAGATTGGAAGTTTCATTGGGGTTTTAGATTACATCAAAATAATTACCGAAAGGCAAAAAAAAAAAAGTAATTTTGAATAGTACAAGAGTATATTTAGCCATTTTTTCTTGAATTAAACTCATTTAAGAATTCTGGAATTTGTACTTATGCTTGTAAGGCACCTGCATGTAGATTCTAATTTATGGGTTTAAAGTGACACAATTAAAAAAAGCAGTTCATTGTGTAGTTCGAAGTGGGAAGTACAATTTCTGGTTGTAATTTCGAGTAATGGGTATCCGTTTGTATTATTTAAAGAGCACAAACGCGACCCTAGTGCATTGATCTACTAGTTCCTGTTTGTTTTCTTGCTTTTGAGAAAAAAGTTTTTAGTGTGCCAAATTGTGTTTCTTGCTTTTACTTGGTTTCTTAGTACTTGAATTTAATAGTGTTGATGACATAATACGTGGCATTGACCTTTCTATGTTTGACACGTTTATAATTTGTAATTTAAAATTTATTATGGTTCCAGAACTAAAAACGGAGGTACAGTGTATGGTATGTCTAGCTGTAACTCAATATTCCGTGTATATGATGATAAATTCACTGAATACACACACAGACAGTGAGCTCAATAACATATTACTACTATATACAAGAGGCAGGGGTTTTTGTAGTCCCCACAATTTTTTTTTATAAAATGTCAAACTTTTCAATTAATTACTTCTAGGTCATGATCTTATTTTTTTAAAGTTAAATTTATTTTTTGTACTTATAGTCAACTTTTCAAAAGTTATCGAACCTTCTACTGTATTTTTTTGTTTTTTGGTTTTCTTTCTGGTGCCCGGTAACTGCAGTAGAGTCCCATTAGTCTGGATTCACATCGCGTAGGACCTATTTAGGGGAAACGCTCCTTACTAAGGATTTTTTCATATCCATGCTCGAACTCGAAACCCCTGGTTAAGGGAGGAACAACAGTTTGCACTTTATTTTCCCTGTTACTTTCTTCTATTGATCTAAAAAATAGTCGTTTCTTCACTAGATTTTTGTTTCTTGTTGCTCTCTCATTTTCTTCCTTTTCATTTGTTTCTTATTATAGATTTTACATGTAGGTGAAATTTTAAAATTTCTGAAAATTCTTTTACTTACATATATGCATTTCTTTTACTTAATATTTATACCTTAATGAGCTCATATACATTTAAGAGATTTTTACTAAAATGAGTTTCACATAGTTTTAAAAATTATTAAATGATGCCATATAGTGTTGAAAATTAAGACAATGTTATCAGTCAAGATCGGTTTATCTTTAAAATCTCTTGTTTGGTTAACTATAATTAATCTTTTAAACCCAAAAAATAAGTTTGAAGCAGGGCGGAGTTAGAGTGTCGGTTACAGGTTGGTCGAATTCAGTAGCGCTTTGGTTCAAATATCAGTATTTGTCTTCAAAGTTCATCAAATATGTATAGATTATTAATTTAGAACTTAAAACTTCAAAAATTAGAATTCAAAACTCATAAACTTCAAATTTGGCTCCGCATTTGAGTTGAAGTAAATAATTTCATCAAAACAAAAGTTAAAATATTAAAGGAATGAATTGAAAGTTTTGCTTTTAGATATTGAAAATGTATTTATTTGAAATTTAATTATTACTAAATAAGTTATAATTATTTAAATAAAATATCTACTTTAATATCTTGAGTTTCATGGGCCTCATGAATATATATACATATTTTAAGATTCATGGGGGTGTTGTATATCAATTTTAGAAAGCATAACAAAATACCGTAATATACACAAAAAAGTTTTGACTTTGTCATATTTAATTCTGATGCAAGGAAGCTGCATCCTATCCAAAAAAATAAGGTCATTTAGCTCTTCCTGACATCTGATCAACTTTATGGAATAACTTCTTTTCATCAAGAGTAGTGGCCAATTTTTCTTAGAAAATCTGCCACTTTGTTAGCTTTCCTATAGCAATGAGTAAATGTAACTTCAACATACTCAATCAAGTCATAGTGTCTTCCACAATGGTCATCAAATTGAAGTCATGTGATGTTTTGGTTCTCAAAATGTCAGATACAACCAAAGAGTCCATCTCAATAGTACAACATTGGCAATGACCATATTGTCTTTAATCCACTGTCTTGCAAATTGTGCACCCAAGGCCTCAGCAACATTATGATCTTTACACTGCACAGGGACAACAAAAGCAAACAAAAAATCCCTTGCACTGTCCCTCGCAATCCCACTTAGACCAGTTGTGCCAATATGTTCAATAAAGCTCCCATCAGTACTAATTAATCTTTTACCTTCCCATGTTTAGACCTTGTTACAAATTTAATAATTATTTGTGGCCTTAACCTCTCCACCATAACACACAGCTCATAAGTGAGAGATGTCAGAATTTATAAACTTTAAATCTTGAATATGCTTAATTATGACGGATTAGTTGTTGGGAAGGCCAAATAGATCTTTACACAAACAACCGATCGGATTCGTTGCTTGCTTTTTCTAGTCAGTATATATAGATAAATACACGATAATATATTAATACACACACATACGGTACATAAATTATATATCCGCTGACACTTAATTGAAACGGTGGGGTAAGCGGTTATTTAGTTCAATCTTCAAGACAAAAATTGAAAAATATCAACTTGGCTCGCATCGCGTGCGTCTTCTTTGGAATTTGTTCTTTTATGGATTGAATTTACCTTATCTTTGATTGGTCTAGAGATCAAAATTGTCCGTAAGGTTTAGAAGTTTTTTAATTGGTTTGAAAAGCATTTATTTTTAAATTTAAATTTAACCTTTAAATTCGGAGAACTACATATATTTTGTCAATTAATGGGTTAAAAGAATTAGAACACGTTTATTGATTTCAGTAGTCAAAGCAAAGATTTATTTTATCTGGGATTTAGTATGTGATTGAATGTAGTAATGGAATTGACCTTGAGTTATAGCATATCATTCGCTGATTTGGTAGTAGCTCCTAAGTTTTTTGGTTCTGTTTTCTTACCCGTTAGATTTGTAAACCTATAAGTCCCTTTGTCCCAATTTATGTAATATAATTTGATTATGCTCGGAGTTTAAGTAGACGTTTGGACATGCAATTTAATGTCATGAGATGAAATCAGTGTTTGCACATGCGATTTCATCTCATGCTTCACGTCATGCGATTTCAAACCATGATTTCAAAATTTTTAAATGTAAGACCTGACCCATAAGTTTATATTTTGTAAAAAAAGACCCATAAGTTGGTAGATATTGTTAACAATTACTCCCACCAACTGTTTACCAACCCCATTAACTTCTACCAACCTTTATTTATATTCTAACTTCTACCAACCTTTATGTATGTTTATCTGTTTCCAAACACATTACCACATCAATAAATTAGCTGGCTTTTACAATAAAAAGATTTTGAACAATGCTCACTATAATTTTTCAGTGAACAGACTATCAACCCAACCTCTGTAAAATGAGTAACCAAATGCCCATCCTTTCCTTCTATGTAGTAATATAAACTTATCCATACCCCTTTTCGTCCAACTTGCCTGCATATCTTGAATCAATCCCAACAAATCTCCACAGCAAAAATAAAACACAAATCAATAAACTATAACAATAATTAGAGAAACAAAAAAAGTTCTTTCACTATTCTTGAACAATTCTTCTCAGAATTATCATCCAAATTCCATCTCACAGGTGAGTTCATTCTCTAATGTTTCAAATCCACTTCTATGAAATTGATCTATCATCTATTAGCTTTAGGAATAAGTTGTAGCTATGAATCCTTTTTTATGTTCAAATTTGCCACTGTTATTTTGTTATAGTTTCCTGCTTATTTTTTTTGAAATTAGAGTACAATGCACATAACTTGTCAAGCTGATTTTGGGATTTCAGACGAAAATTCAGTGACTGCGCCTCCACTGGTTACCTGTGGCTTTATTCTATCTTTTATTATAGAAGAATTTGTTTCCTTTCCCCTTTGATTATTCTTGTTTTACTAATTCTTATTCTCTTATTTTGTTTTTTCTTCCATGAAAAAAATGAAAAGAAATTGCCTACTGAAAACATCTGCTATGTCTCCATAATTGAAGATAGGGGTAATAGAAGTGTCTTAAGTTCTTTCCCTTTCTAAGCATCTGTAGTCACAAAGTACTTCTATGTCTCCATCTTATGTTAGAGTTCAGCAAACATCTGCTTTTTCTATCTATTTGGCAGGATTGTGTTGGTGCGATTGATGGAACATATATAGAAGGGGAGGTTCCAAGAGAGGTGCAACAGGCGTATCGTAATCGCAAAGGAAGAACATCACAAAATGTCTTATGTGCTTGTGATTTTGATATGCGGTTTACCTTCTTTGCAGCCGGCTGGGAGGGCACGACACACAACAATAAAGTGCTTGAGAATGCAATTCTTGATCTAGCGGCACAATTCTCATTTCCTCCACATGGTATATAAATATAACCGTCAGATGCAGAAGACAACATTTTTCAAGAATCATATATCCTTGTTAAACTCTTCCTGCAAGTCTCTTTTGTAATTCTTCTCACTATGTTATTTTTGTTGATAGATAAATATTATGTTGTTGATGCTGGTCTTCGAAACACGAAAGGGTTTTAGCCTCCATACAAAGGACTGCGCTATCATTTACAGGATTACAGAGGGAGCGAAAGAGAGCCTCAGAACGCTAAAGAGTTATTTAACTTTAGGCACTTGTCTATGCGCAATGTGATTGAACATACTTTTGGAGCTTGGAAAGTAGATTCAGAATACTGACACAAGACATGAACCATTATGACATTGATACACAGGTGACCATTGTCATAGCTTGTGCAGTGTTACAAAAGTTTTTGCGAGAATACCAAAGGAGTAATGAAATTTTTACGGAATATGAACATGATGACACAGTTGCTAATGATATTGACCAACAACCGGCTCAAAGTAACAATGTTGGTTCATCTTCTAGGTCATCTGATCTATAAATGCATGCTCGGCGTGAAGAGATTGTTCCTACCATGTGGGAGGATTATATTAAAGAGAAGTTAACATTACTATTCATGTTAAATTTTCCTTTTTATTATTGAATTAAAGTTTGATCAATTGATGTTGTATTTTTTAGAAAGGACTTCTAGTAGCGTATTAATTTTGTTATGAATTATGACTTGCTCATTTGGTAAGATTGTATAAGAATTGAAAAAGTTTTAATAGTTTTCACAACTTGTGGGGTTTTTATGTCTATTAAAAAAAAATATAACTTAAGAAATTCAAATTGCACGTCCAAACATGATTTCAAATCATGATTTCATCTCATGGTTTCAAATCATATCCAAACGGCTCCTAAATAAAAATGACATTACGTACAAAAGTATTACATGAATAAATTGCTGAACAATAATCCTAACATCAGTCACCACTAGCTTACATCCTGATCAACCTATGCTAAGGGCAAAAAGCCAAAAAAGTGGGGAAAGCTTCTTTTCGTGCTGCTTATGTTATGAATTCTTTGAATGATCTGCTTAATTTAGCTACCAGTATTCCTCTACTTATTTTAAACATTATATATAGTTCCTCTTTTGCCACATGATAGACAGAATCAAAGACATTTTAAATATCTCAGCATCAACATTTTTGTCTTTTGCATAATTCCATGCCCATTCTAGTTCTTTTCCTAGGTATATTAGTTACTATTAATGGATCGTCACAATAATAACTCTCCCAGACTTGAGAAGAATTCCTACATTTTGAAGAATATGTGTGATATACTCTCATTCTGTTCTTCACACGTTGGACATACTTAGTTGGTAATCACTCCTCAATGTACTAGCGTGCCCTTGGTGTTCAAAGTGACAAGAGTTGCTAATATCAGAATAAATAGCCATTTTTGGGAGTCTTGATTGTTGCACACTAAATTCCTCCAAGTTACCTTTGGGAACACTACTAAAAAAACAGGGATTAGCGACGGACAAATTCTATAACTAAACAGCAAAATCCATCGCTAATTCTATTTAGCGACGGATTATCATACTACGAGCAATTCAGTGATGGATTAGCTACGAAGTTCAATCCCAATTCCAGTTATTTTTTTGCAGTGGAAGGCCTCCCTTGACTTCTGATAGAACACCTTAGTTGATAGCTTACTCAACTCTTTCAGTTTATACCTTGCTTGAGCATAACATTCCAATTATCATGCCTTTCACATATTATGCATATATCAGCCAATTTTTCCTTAAAAAGAACCAGCTAGCAACTAGTACTCTCTTCAACAGTTCTTATCCCAGCCAACCAATATCATTTAGAAAATATTCAAAATCTCTTACTTCTGCTTCCTGAACCATACTCTCATTCATCCTGTCTTCTAAACATAACATAGAACTAAAATCCCCCTTAATCAACCAAGGATAAAAGGGCAGCCCAGTGCACTAAGCTCCCGCTATGTGCAGGGTCCGGGGAAGGGCCGGACCACAAGGGTCTATCAACCGAGGATCTTTAACATTATTATCAATTTTTTCTAGCTCATCCTAAAGACTCCCCTTATATGCAATTGTATGAAGTCTGTAGAATGTTTTTTACCATAAATTCATATTCTCTAGCAGGCATCTTAATACAACATTGAAAGAACCAACTACTTATATCCATCACAGTCATATGTGCAGCACCAGGATCCCATATTAGTCAAATTCTCCCTCTACTATTTAGTTTGTAATTAGTAAACTATTGCCAACCTGAAACTACTTTCTGTAGAATCTAATGAGCATTATATTCACTGACATTGTTATGTTCTATAACAACA
Organism: Lycium ferocissimum; assembly: GCF_029784015.1. Classification (NCBI taxonomy): domain Eukaryota; kingdom Viridiplantae; phylum Streptophyta; class Magnoliopsida; order Solanales; family Solanaceae; genus Lycium; species Lycium ferocissimum. Next base: position 68,039,102 of record NC_081344.1, read on the forward strand.
ATCACTTTTATTCTTTCCTTTTTACAAACAACCTCAACTCCTTTCGCTTGTACACTTTAATTAACTCTCTTACATTTCAAGTATTTAGCATAAAATATGAGAGGCATGATAATTTGGTACATCCTCATAGCTACATTAACCACATTCATTCACTTTAGCAGGACTAGTAATTACTTGTTATATATCCTGATCTTCCGGAGGGCTAAAGCCATTTATAGTATCAAGTTTAGGATTGCTTATGGTAAATATCAAAGTATTTTTGTAGCAGATTTCCCTTTATTAGCCTTTTGCCAAGCACCTCCTACTTGCACCTGTGTATACCTTGATCACATGGCCGTCACAATTCTTGTAGCAGATTGCTTGTTATATATCGTGACGGAATTGTTATGGATTCATCTGTCACAATTCTTGTCTTTTCTTGTAGTCAAGTCCTTCCTCCTTATTTCCGGATTTCAATTATATTAATGTGCGCTCATATGGGAGTAGAAGCCACTACTTCATTCTTCCCCCAAGATGAACAAGTTGCTGTGTGGAGCATGAATAACACTGCTAAAAAATTTCTATTCTCCCGTTGAATTTCCCACTGAAAAATATTCAGTGGCTATTTCCCACTGAATGTCGGTGGAAAAAACCTAAATAGTACTTAGTGTTTTCACAAAGAAAAATTAGAAAGTTTCCCAGTGTTTCAATGGAACTTGTTTCCACACGCGTTTTCCTAGTGAGCTGATTCGATGGAATGAGGTGGGAAATTATGTTTTATAGCACAAATTTCCCGCTGAATGTCGGTGGAAAAAACCTCTGTTTCTAGTAGTGTAAGGTGGATTTTTCCGTGGATCCTCGCCATCCTTTCCCGAGTTCTCAAATATTTGCTTTTGTCTCAGTTTATTCTATTACTAGTTAATTTGTCCGCGCTTCGTGTGGTCGTGAAAAAAAAAAATCAAAATATGACTAAAAAATTGCTGCTATAAATTTTATAGTGTAAATGATTTTTTTACAAAGTACTAATAATATACGTAGCCTAAAGATAGAAATACAACTCGCAAAGTCAGGTCTAGAGATAACTCATGTAGTAAACAGAGAAAAAATTATGCATCATTTGTTTTCTACATTCATAAATTGAACACCGCATACAGCAACAATTTAGCAACATTGAACACAATTGATAAAAAGAAAACCCATATTTAGAATAAAAATTCGTAAGTTTAAAACTAATGGTAACACCTTTAATGTATATTCTTGCCACTAAAGACTCTCACCAAACAAATATAAATTCTCGATTATTTTATGACAGATGGATATAGGTCACAAAAACCTATTTATTGCATAATAACACAACTTTTAAAATGAAAAGAAAAGATAGAAATGCAACATTTGCGTGTATCAAAAGTACAGAAGAGATCAAAAGAATGAAATTCAAATAGAACCTAAGAAAGCAAGTGAATGTACAAAGTAATCTAAAAGTTTAAATAACTATGTCCGATTGATGATAAAAAAAAAAAGCGAGAGTTCGATCCTACGCTTTGCTAAATTCTTTGGTAAAAGTGTGAAGGATATAATGCTTAATATCATCATTACAACAATTCAGAAGACTTCAATTGCTTGGCACTCAAAAGCCTAGACTCTTTAATATTACTTCCTTAAACAATCTGATCAATAGTCAATAGCCTCTGGTTTATTCCCTCATCCGTTTGTATGTACTTCTAATTTCCTCAGCTTAAATGTTAAAGCTTTTGGAGCTTCCCTACTATCCCAACTATGATCCTATACAGGTAAGAGAAACGAAAAAGAACCAACTTTTTAATAGGAAAAGATGAATCAGTAATTTTTTTTGCAAATGATGGATAAAAGAAAACTAACTTCCCTTTTAATGGAGCAATAAATGTAGATAATTATAGACTTATTGATGGAGTGATTTTAATTTCAGCAAATATTTTGAGGGAAATTTAAGAGAAAAATGTCAAAAAATTGACAAAAAAGATAAATAGCAATAGAGGCCATAGAGAGGTGCCACATCACCTTGTTATGCCTAACTTTATATTATACTAGTGTACATGCCCGCGCTTTGCGCGGTCATAAAAGAAAAATCAAAGCATAACTGCATTTAAAGACCGTAGGGATGATTTTTTCCTCCAAAAATATGGAAAATGAAAAGTTGCCACAAAACATAAATAATGGAATATGACAGGTGATAAGATAACAACCATCCTTGAGACTGCTTCTTTTATTAAAGTGTGAAAATTATGTTAATTTTTTGTTGTTGGTAATTAAACGTTTTTATTAAATGTTTTTATTACCAAGTGTCAAAATTTACAGCTCAAGAGAAAGGGAAAAACTGTCAAAACCTTTTGGCCAACATGGCCCTAACTACTACATTACTCAACGGTAGAAGATCATATTTTGTAATGTCTTTGCTAACTTTGTCTTCATATTTGCTCTGCAAAATATCTCCCATATTACCAGCCTTGTGATCATGGCTGGCCTTCTCTGCTTGATCTGAAAGGTTTAATAATTCCTTTATTGTCGTATGTTCTAAATAGTCCATGCAGTGACATCCTGTAGATTTCGGCATTTGTGAACTTCCCATTGCAGTTAGCACATGTCTTTTTAGACCCTTTATATATATCGTGACATCACTCCAATAGACGATGGTAATCATAGCTAAACCCCAACTCAAAGAATGCACAATGTGCAAGAAACAGAAAGATGCCAATAGCATTAAGAGCAGGAATATCAAATACACGAAAAATTAGGCTTTATACAAAAAAGATATGGACAAGCTCAGAGAGAACCTTGAGGAAAGTCAGGGAAAAAATTCCCGGAAAAATAAAGGACCGAGAAGAGGAGAAAGCAGCGAGAGGCATCATTGATTTTCACAACGTACAGGCAAATTTAAATCATCAATCGAAGGTTTAAAAATATCAGCTCAATTAAAGCGCGCACACACACACACACACAAAAAAAAAAAAAGTGAAAGCAGGAATAGGAAGGCATTCATGTGTTGTTGTTGAAGTGCAATGATTAGGAGTATGGATGAAAATTTTAACTTCTAATTAGAGCAGATTTAACCCAGTAAAATCCGGCTCTTTCCTTGCTGAAAACCTGATGCAGCCTCAACCAAAATAAAGATAGAACTTACAACTGGCGATATTGGATAGACTTTGTAAGTAGGCCAAACCATCATCAATAAAAAGAAAAATAATGACCAAGGACTGAAATTTAATGTTATTGTTATATTAATAGGAACTTTAGTATTTAATTTACTAAAGGCCTCCGTCATATCCATTTTCAAAAGATTTGCACAACGGCAGAATGCAAACTGATACTACTCAAAAGAAAATTATGAAGCTTTCCCACAGTAAAATTCATAGTACATCTTATAATGCAGCATTAAAAGAGGTGTCGAGAAAACACGGGCAGATTCAAAAAGATTTGATCCGAAGAGAGAAGGGAAGCAGCAAGGTGCATCATTGGTTATATTTCCATGAGGAAAACAGAAAATACAGAAAAGAGAGTGTTGCGAGGGCGAGTGCCTAAGCACCCATGGACCTTGAGAGTTCAAGAAATCCATAGGCCTCACCTTTTTAGCCTGATCCAAGTCTTACGGTTAATAGAGACGTACTCAGAAAATATCACTACTTCATGATCATTTTTCAAACTGCTACAAATTAGTCCATTGTTTGCAAGATTTTCACCGTTAATATCCATCGATCAAAAGGAGTTTGAGGATTTAATTTTTTAAGGTAATGAAGTTCAGTCTATGAGATTTGCTGAACCAAAGTAAACAGATGACTCTGGAAAAAAAGAGCTCAATAAAACATAAGCACATGATCACATGTTCCAAGTAATGCAAGTGATGGTGCACTTCTCATTAAAATAAAATAAAAATGTAGATCTTGTCTCTAATATAGTTTTTTTATTATAATTATTATTATTATTGTTATTATTATTATTATTATATTAAGAGAGTTTAACATGTTTGATATAATCAATCATTAAACAAATTTAAGATATCTGGAGACAAAATGAAAATGGCAACTTATTAAACTTGTAAAACAAAATTCAGAGGAAAAAAATGAGAAATGCAGTCCTAATAGTTATAAAACTTCGAAGTGTACCTAAAGTTCGCTACTTGTATATATTTGAATCATAGATGTAGTTGCAAAAGAGTAAAAATAAATATTAAGAGGAAGAAAATGAGAAATTTCAGTCCTAACAAATTGGAGCATCCTAACAAATAGGATTTGTCCAATAACGGTTTGAAGGAGAGCATGGCTCAACATCTGCTAGCTATTACTGGTCGGGAAAAGAACATGACGCAGCATGTGTATAAAATCAGTAATAACACCTTAAAACAGGGCAATTATGCTGCAGAATTTGATATAAAGAGAAAAGGCAGATTTTCAAAATCAATAACTGTGAAAAGCCATAAGGATGCATTTTTCTTTACCAATGTGCAAAGAACAATCTATCCAACATCGAAAAGTCTCATGAAAATCTTTAAGTGAACGAAAGTAGTCTTAGAAAATCTACATGGAAATAATTGATGCGGCAGAAGTAAAAAAAAATTGGTTGAGAATGGAAAGCAGCATACCAGGCGGCCTGGAGGGATTTTGTGCGCTGTGCCATGAAGAAGATTTTCGAATTTCTTTGCAGAATATGATATGAAAAGAAAAGACATATATCAAAAGCGATTACCCTGAAAATCCAAAAGGATGCATTTTCCTTAGCAATTCGGCAGAACAATTTATCCAATACTGGAAAGTCTCGTTGAAATCTGAAAGTGTTCTTGAGAGTAATTTTGTTGGCCAAAACATATGGGAGTCTAATTGTAAGTAAACGGAAGAAGTCGTAGGAAATCTACATGGTAATAATTGATGCAGTAGAAGTAAAACAAGTGCTTGAGAATGGAATAACAACATACCTGGGCGGCCTGGAGGGATTTTGTGCCCGTGAAGTATAATTCCAAAGTGATTTTGAAAGTTGTGTAGAAGAGTTTCAAATGTCTATGCGAATTGATGTTGGCAAGAACAGGGAGATAGGAAGAAGAACAGGATATCCACAGTGAAAGAAGGGAGATTTAGGAAAGGGCGCTTTTTTACCGTCGCTACTTTAGCGGCAAAATGGGCAAATCGGTGTGTTAGTTTGTTAACCTAATGGTTTATCCAGGGAAAAATGGAAATTAATTGTCAAAATTATGTAAAAAAGATAAATAGGATTTCTGCATTTTAGTCGCGCCATATCATCGGGCTTTTGCCTGCCTTTATATATATATATGTATGATATATATATATATATATATATATATATATGATATATGATATGATATGATATAAATATAGATTAGTTCTATTGTTCCCAATCCGCTTGTGTTTCAGGAAATCAAGCCGAAGTTAATCCATTCAACAATGTCCCCTCGAGACATTTTGTGTTAGATTTTGTCAACACCCTCTCACCAACAATCCTTCAATGCAGATACCCCTTTTTTTACTCTCAACCATTGCTGAGAAGAGAAAATGCTTAAGGTTCTATATATTCTTTCTTGGGAAAAGGGTCAAATATACCCCTCTACTTTAGTTTAATAGCTAAATATATCCCCTGTTAGTCAAAATAGATAAATATATCCCTTTCGTTAGTCTTACATAAATATTCCCCTTCTGTTAAGAAAGTACACAAATATACCCCTTAGTTGACAGAATCCCTAATTCCACCATTAATTATCCGATTTAACTTAAAAAAACCCATGCCCGGCCCGCCCCGACCCGCAAATTAAATTCTTTCCATCCAAATATACTCACCACCACTACAACCGATCCAACACAACCACTACCACCACAACCAAGAATTCTTTATAACCATCCTTAACCATGTCCTCGAACATCACTGAACAAAACAAATTAAAAAGATCATTCGATCTCAATAAATACATTAAATCCTTAATACAGTATTGAATATCATATGCAAAATACCAAAGAAAGCATGATTGTCATCAGTCAAACATGATTATTATAATATTTCACACTTTATAAAATACTTAGGTATCCAACAGAGAGCTTTGGCTTGGAGCAAACTGAGATAAATTTTTTCAAGTATCATTGTATCACATATCCAGGTAGCTAGCAACATTAAAATCAATAAAAATGAAAGCTTTAGGCTCAAAAAGGCTAGAAAATCCCTGCCACAAGCCTCTTTTCTAAACAGCGGTCCTCCAATCTAAAATTAAAAACTAAAAATCAACAATCTCTTGAAGTTTTAGGCACAAAACAATTGGGGTTGTGGTTAAGGATGATTATGAAGAATTTACTGGTTGTGGTGGTGGAAGTGGTGGTGGTGGTTGTGTTGGGTCGGTTGTAGTGGTGGTGGGTATATTTGGGTGGAAAGAATTTAATTTGCGAGTTGGACATGGGTTTTTTAAAGTTAAATCGGGTAATTAATGGTGGAATTGGAGATTCTGTCGACTGAGGGGTATATTTGTGTACTTTCTTAACAGAAGGGGTATATTTATCTACTTTGACTAACGGAAGGGGTATATTTATCTACTTTGATTAACGGAGGGTGTATTTAACTATTAAACTAAAGTAGAGGGGTATATTTGACCCTTTTCCCTTCTTTCTTTAATCAATTCGTTATTTCTGCGAGCTTTTGATTTGTGATTGCTTCTCATTCATCTCAGGATTACTAGATGCTTCAGGTTTAATTTCAACCCTCTACTTTTATAGCACACCTCTCGTTCAAACACCCCATCATTAGAATTTTGTACTTGAAGAAGTTGTGGCAGTGGTTTAGTGACATCCATCTAAACTAGCAAACGAGCATATGAAGTTCATTTAATTTAGTAGCGCACTCATCACTAAACAGTAGGATTTTATCCAAACCACTCCTAGTTCTACTTAAAGAAACCACACTCCAATAGTTTAGAGGGAGATTTGGTCCTCAATACATCTTTTTTAAAATTGAACCCCCCTCCCGCCCAAAGCTTTGATAATAACATGTTGTTACTGATGGCATGTCCAAAATAAAGTGCTTCATCCCTATGCTCAGTGCTTCTAGGATTGACCACAAAATAGCCATCGTTATGGCAGAAAATTCTCGGCATGGCAATGAAGTTCCGTTGGGAAGAAATGAACCTCTCACGTTGTCTACTACTAATTTATTTCTAGCAAATGGAACTTTCTCCTGAGCTGCGGAACCAACAAGTCGATTAGAGCGTCAAATCAGCAACTTTTAAACGAATTTTCAAGTTGATGAAATTGGTCGAGTGGTCTCCGTTGGAGATGAGATTGCACGTGTTTATGATTGAAAGAGATTTAAGCTGTGGGAAGGACGATGTACCATGATACTTTCTCTTTTCTCAATCTTCGCAGGCTTGATTCTTCTTCGATATCCATATAGTTTTTATATGCTTACTTATGTTGTAAAAAACATAAGAAATAGCGGATATATCCGCCACTGATAAGTTCCAGTCATTAAAAAGAAATAAAACCCCATATCAATCTTCAAGAACAAAAGAAGCTAGAAAATATGTTAGTTCCCTCATTGATATTTATTCCTCAGTTCTGTCTTTTCTTTGTCTTGAGAAAAGATAGGAGAAAGAATTTTCAATTATATATAGTTGGAACTTTGGTAGCCGTTATCAATAATCAATCAAATATATCTCAATCTCAAATAAGTTGAGCTCGACTATATTAAGAGATTCACTAAATACCATGTAGACTAATTAGTGCAATCTTAACTGGTTAGAATCACCTTACGATGAACGTTGTAAGTTGTGTTTGTGCTAAAAACACTTGAAAATATAGAACAAGGAATCTACGGTACTATTTGCCAATAGAGGTCAAGATATCCTGCTTTTACCACTTGTAATTAGTCCAAAATATTGCAAGTTCTATACATCTCATTATTTATATACGAGGACATAATATTCTATACAACTCCAAATCTTCTAATATTGATACACCAGATAGGAAAATCCTTTATACATCAAGAAAAATACTATAACCTCAAGGCTCTTTCTTTCAACGGGACACAGAAGCACGGTGTGTTATCAGCAAACACAATTTTCCCCTTACATGGTGAAAGTCAAGAGTGGACTTCCTCGTTATGTCCGAGTGAATGAGATCAAAACTCCGATGTGATCGTGCTTCGTTTGATTGAAAACGCCTTTTTCTGGTGTTGTTAGTTCTCCTCGAGTCGATAAAAGGCCCTAACATAATCTTCTGCATCCCAAAGGAAAGAACCAAAAGCAACAGCCTCTAACACAAACCTCTTCATACTTGCCAACGACGTTAAAACTACTTCGTCACAATCATCGCCAAAAAGCGCAGCACACTGCTTCTCAATCAGATTCATCGTCTCTTTGAATTTCGGTTTCGTGCACATCTGCACTGTTTCATGGTCAAGACTCATAACATAAGACATAAGATTTTCTTGCTTCTCCTGCTCGATAACTGACACTGGACCGCCTGATGTCGATCCTGCATCACTGACACGACCGAAGAGAACGCTCTTTTGTTTCGACGGCCATGACCTTGAAAATAAGAGGTTGCTAGATGTAGTAATACTACCAAGATCCGAGTTGATATGATCAAAACTCTGTTCCAAATCGTACCTCAACGAGGCCGACTTCAAAAAGTATCCAAAACGAATCGAAGCAGCATAGACTACACGGATATGGAGCAACTCGGCTTGAGTAAGGGCCCATTTATCTTTTACGTTCAGCTTGTCTTCCCATCCTACAATGGCTGAAAGATGAAACTTTACAATTTCCAGTATGCCAGAGCTATGGATAGACTCGAGTTCCCAGTCCTTACAGGGCCATATCTCGAGCCTGCCATTGTACATGCATTTGGAGAGCTTAGGAACCAAGTGCACTCCAATTTTGGAGAACTTGTAAACTATTAACATGTACATAACTTCCTCAACAGCATTTCGACATTCCAGCTCTCTCAGCTCAGAAATTCTCCTGGCATTTCATCATATATTCAAAATTTTAGTAAACCACAGAAGTATCAAGGAATCAAACAAGAAGTGTTCAAACAATTAATCCAACCATCATAATGCAGAAACCAGCATTCATTTATCAACAATTTGATAATTAGTGCGATGATTACGCACCTAAACATAACTTTGGCATTTTAATCCACACAATAATTGGTTCCTACTAAGTTTAAGGCTGCAATATCGTTCTTCGTTTTCTCCTTTAGTCAGAGGCTATTATCAAAGACAGTTTTGTATATATATATATAGAGCAAGTTCAGCTTCCTTAAAATGCCACAAGAAAATGTAATATTGCAGTAAATATACTCTTCTCTAATGTTTTTGTCTCAAAGTAGAGGCGTTTTGCGAAGTGAAGTTAACATTACCTTTTCAAGAATTACATAAATTAACTTATGTCATCATTGGTAACATCTATTCAAGTTTCAGCGAGTCCCTCCTGCGAAATGCAAGAACAATATTTCTGGGACATACAACAATTCACAATTTCCTATATCTCAATTTACGTGACATAATTAGTGTTACTATCAAAAAGTGATAAGTCAATGTTACTGATGCTACCTCAGCTCCAGCAACTATTGTCAAAGTCTAACCAGTAATATCCTCTTTGTACATCGGAAAAAAACAGATGAATCATCTTCAGCAACACCGAATAAAACAAAGATTTGGAGAACAAACTCCACCCTTACTCAAGTACCACAAAATTCAGACACACAAAGATAAAGAAACTTCTTAACTCCAAGCACCTATATATAACTGGACTAGTGAATACACTATACACCAAAATTCGTGCGGAAAAAACATATTAAGTCCTTCACCACATCAATAAACTTTAAAAATGCAATTCTGCAATTCTATCTATACCTTTTACACTATCAGTATGCGTTATTTTTTTAGGTTAGTAATCTCACTTGATAAGAGATGACCTGATATAAGTTAAAACTCAACAAGAGTAAGGTTAAGTTGACCTGCAATAACATATAATTCTACATACTAAGCCTCAAAGGTGACCTGTAAAATAGAGTAATAACCTACTATGACCTGTTAAATTACACTTGTTGTCACAGTATATAACTTAAAACTCTGATGACAGGACATGAGCACAACCTGTGCGTCTGCTGCTAGTAACAACAATGCGGAGAGTAAGGTTAGTAATCCCACTTATCATGGACAGTTACTTGAAATTATCTCTTAAGTCACCTGAGGGTTGTTTGGTTCGGAAAAAGTTATCCCACCCTCCCAACACTACAATCCGGGATAGTTAATCATGGGATTAGTTATACCATAATTTTATCTCAACCAAACTGAGATAAAGGCATCTCAAATTTAATCCCAAAATTATTTATTCCTTATCCCTCGTACCAAACTAGCCCTTAGTGTCTATAAGTCAAACTCGACAAAACTCACATGAGTAAGGTTAAGTTGACCTACAACAACAGGTAATTCTACATATTAAGTCTCAGATGGTAAGCTATAAAACAAAGCAATGACCAGATATGGCCTGTTAAATTGGAACTGTTATCAGTGACAGTTACTTGAAATATGTGGACAGTCTATAAGTCAACAAGAGTTACCTAAGTTGACCTACAATAAAGGCAATTTTACAAGGTACTCCTCCATCCCAAATTGCCATGTTCGTTTTCAAGAGTCAAACTATTTAAACTTTGACCAACATTATAACGTATATTTTTTCATTAAATTGACTTGAGAAAAGCTGTAACGTAATCGTAAAAAAACAGTTTATCCAATCCAATTTAGCTTTGAAAATTAGTTAGTTGATCTCGAGAAACGAAACATGACAACTAATTTGGGACAAAGGGAGTATATACTAAGCCTCACGTGGTAACCTATAAAATTTTATAGAGCAATAAAATACTATGACCTGTTATATTGCAACAATTGTCAGTGTATATAACTTAAACTCTTACGACAATTCTTCAACGCAACACGGGAAAAGACGTGCAACACGTACCTGTGAAGAATAGCTTCATCAGAGCACAAGCTAAGATTCATACGATTAATGGTATCATCCCTTATATAACTCATCTTCATCAATTCTTGCTCCACAACCTCGTGAAACCACTCTATTTCATTCTGTAACGTGCTGCTCAACAACTTCCCTACAGGTGTTCTTGGCACTAATGGTGCAGTCAATCCACTAAACTGGCAATCAACACTACTACTATTACTACTACTATTATTGTTATTGTTGGTATTAGTACTAGCCACTATAGCTAATGTTTTTTTACTCTTTAACTTGAACAGAGTACTCTGTAAAGGAGAAAATATTATTGATGAGGGTGTTGATATTGAAAGGGTGTTTTTTAATTGGTGAGGTGGAAATTTGGGTAGTGAAATCTTGGAGTAAGAGGAGATACAGTCCATTAATTCAAGAAGAAACAGTTGAGGAAAGAAAGAACAGATTAGAGGAGTAATTGGTGAAGGAATTTATTGTTTTATCTAGCTATGAGAAACACAAGAAACAGAGAGAATTTATTATTACCATGATGGTTTTCAAGATTGTATTTTGGTGAAATTTTGTAGTAGTTTTATGATGATGGAAAGCTTAAATATTATGTACTGACTCCTAATCCGTTTGATTGAAGGATTAGTTGTAGAGTCCTAATCCAACTCAATCATGAAACCTTTTGACGATTATTATTATTATTATTATAATTATATTAGTACCAAACAGTAAGTACTCCTCTGTGGCAATTATAATTTCTCGTGTCATATTTTCAAAAATTTTACCCTAAATTCGGATATAAAAAACTTTAAATTTTTTAAAATAAAATTTTCATATTTAAAACTATGTGAAAAATTACTATAAATTATAATAATTAATAATTTAAAATATTTAATACATATATAAAAAAATTACGATCATTTTTTAAATTAATTCTATTCGAAAGGTGCCACAAAGAGTAATGATAAATAATGTGTGGGCCACACTTATGAATTTAATGGAAAATCTAACATTGTTTTCACTTTGAAAGTTAAAGATTGGCGAGAAAAGAGGGCAAAGGGTGGCCGGGTTTAAGACAGATATTGGGAATTGGGAGGAGGTGGCAGAGGTAAGTAGGGACAGCTAATTGAAATACAAATAGGATAAGGATTGTGAGTAATTATCAGCTAAACAGGATCCGCATATAATAATATCTCTTTATAATAGTTAAGTTTTTTTTAGAATCAAATTTTTATGTTATATTTATTTTTATATAGCAACATTTTACCTATAATATATATATCCAATTTTGTGTAACAATACTTTCTTTATAAAATTACCCCCATATAATAACAATAATTTTTTTTTTTTTTTGGTAAATAATAATTAACCATCTTTATAAAATTAGAGTATCTATAATCAACAATAGTAAATATAGAGATTTTGACTAAATATTTGATCCTTTAATACTCTATTTATGACAAATAATATTATATGAATATATATTTTTCATCATTAAAAGATTTTCCTTCTTTACACAAAGTGTTATTAAGCTTAGAATTTGACAATTAAAAATAAAACATTAGATTTTATGCTTTTTTTTGCTTATAACAACGAAATATTATCTAAATATCAATGCTGTTATAGGTGTATAACGTACTTCATTCGCTATAACATTCAAAAAATTTAGGACTCAATGACCCATTCAATCTTTGTTATAGAGAGGTTTGACTATATATAATCCCTTATATATGAAACCATTTGACTTGACAAAAAATTTAGAAAATAAAAGAAGAATTTTGAAATTTATAGTCTAAAATAATTCTTGGATATTTGTGTAGATATAAATCATTTTATTAAAAGTAAAATGGAAATTTAAAGTAAAGTTGCTTCTTATTATAAAACGGTGACGTTTTTTTTTTTGGGACATAAATTGGAACTGGAAAAATATACAGTTTTATTAGTGTTAAAATCACAGTGAAGTGGTAAATAAAAATATAGAATTTATGCTCAAGAATGGAGTCGTCCGTAATGAAAAATGTTTCGCTCAACAGAATGAGATTTGACTCATTAGTCGAGTCTAAAAGCAATACTAATATTGATGAGAAATCGAAAGGGAAAAAGATAGAAGTTTGGTCTGTTATAATAACTTAAAATAAGATATATACGGAGAGAATCATAGGTATTTTATTCTCCAGAATGTATTATTAATATATTTGAGGTCCGATAATAACGTTATGAAACTGAACCCTTATGGCAGAAAAGGAGCCTTGTATTTGTAGGAGAAGAAAATATTGTTTTCTAAAAAATGACTACTAGGTTTAGGAAAATAAATTAAGTTACCATAGTAAATTTTTCTTTGTTAAACCTATTTTTATAATAATATATGTCAACATAAGGAGTAGAGTAACAAGAGATCCTCTTTAATATAATTTACAACATATATACATAACTTAAATTTCTCTTGTGAATGAACAAAATATGATAATCTCATCACATCATGACGTATACAGATTTGGTGAAAAATCGTATTGTTCATGGAGTTTAACTTTGACACACTATATTGATAGTGTACAAAAATTTCATATTATCAGTTTGCATAAGTACTTAGCCCGAAGATTTATTTCTTTATGGCATTGGAATTAGTTTAGAGTCTGTTTGGATTAGCTGGTTGTAAATAGGATAAGTTTTAAGTGTTGAAAAACCATTTTTCACCACTCAATTTTAAATGTTGAAAAACATTTTTCACAGCTAAATTTAAAAATAAATAGTTACTTGTTTTGATAGCAGTGTTGAAATTGATAATAGATAGTTGGTATATTTGGTAAAAAAGTGTTGATAAGCTATTCTTTTATTATAATGACTAAATACCCTTAGTTTTTTGTAATTCAAAATTATATTTGTTAAGAAAAAAAAGGCGGAAAGACGATAAATATGGAGTGGAAAGGGAATTTTGTTTTTCTTAGGAAGGGTATTTGGAGAATCAAAAAAATTTCAAAAATAAGATCACAAAAGTTTTGATCAAATCAAAAGTGCTTATAAACTGAAAAATCGTATAGGAGTGAGTGTGACCAACTTATGACTTTTGAATGATTTTGAATTATAAGGGACTTAGCTTATAAGCAGTTTGGATGTACCGAATAGGTAAATAAGTAAAAAATGTTTATAAGCCAGTTCACCAACTTATAACCCTAGCCAAATATAGTTTACCAACTTATAACCATAGCCAAATATCTTTCTTCTTATTCAATTTTCATGCTCTAATGTTTGCCTGGGAGTGTGAAGAAGTGTTAAAATCTATAAATTGAAAGTATAGGTTGTACTTCTCTCTTCACAATTTAACTTTTAAAGTCAAATTCTTATCGAACCAATAATAGAGAAGCACGAAAGGGGATAAGGTGTTGAATGTTCTCAATATTATATCATTATAATAGTAGAAGTGAGAAAAGGAACATGGGAAAAGCGGATAAGTGGAAACGGGTAAAAACTTGGATGCATTTGGTGCTTATATCATACTTAATACTTATATATACTAATTTATTATGATTAAGTTAAATTAAAAAAAAAATACACTAATTAATAATTATGAATCTATAATTTGGAGTTTATGAGTTTCTTAAGTGATATCAAGACTCAATGCGAAGCCAAATTCGAAATTTGTGGGACCAAGAATGTAGTTTTATTAAATTATTAAATTCGTTTCAATGAACTTCTTAAGACGAAAATAAAAGTTGGACCAAAATTATTGAATGCTATCAAACTCGTAAGTTATACTCTTAACTCCGCTCCTACGACTCAAGTTGATATATCATGGATTCACAGTCAAATATTTTGTAAACTTTTTATTGATTTTTTAATACGTACAAAGTTTGAATATATATCTAATGGGCTTCTTGATACATACAAAGATAATGAATGTACTAGTGAACTTGTCCACGCTTCGAGCAGTTTTAAAAATGTCAATAAATTTGAAACTAATAATTTTATATAAATCGGTTGAGATAAAATAGATAAATTTTAATTTTTTATAATGATTAAATCACAAACTTATTTATTTTATTGGAATTAATTAGAGTTGGGATTAACTGTATTTTTTATTACCAGGTTTTTTTTCCTAATAAAAAAGAAGAAAAGCAACAGACAACGAACTTTACAATTCAAATAAAAGAAACACAATAAAAAAACAAAACTGAAAACATATAGGAAACAAAGCAAACAATTTCTTATCGGTTCATGTTTCATATTTCACAAATTTTTCTTGCCCAGGGAAGTACATGTCCACATACAACTAAACTTATATTTCTTTTGCTTCAATTTTAAATATCTTTTGTTAAATTAACTGAACTCAAGTGCTACTTTCAAAAGGCATATATATATATATTTTTTTTTTTGAATTTTGAACGCAATACAGTTTGGAATTAGAATTGTAATAACTTTTCGAAATTCAACTTCGGAGCTTCCGGAATTAGAAGAACTCAAAAAACAATTTTCACTCCAAATCACTCATAAAAATTCAAAAACAACTCCAGTTTGTATCCATACCTGTCCAAACACAACTCCAATTTTCAAATACCATTTTCAACTATAAAACAACTACAACTTTTTTTCAAGTTTCATAATACTTACTGTGCAATTTGCAGGATTGCCCTCCGCTGGGGGTGGTCTTTAATTTTTGTCCCTCAAAATGGTGGTCTTTAACTTTTGTCCTTCATGTGAAATTCTGCCTTATATTGCACATGGTCAGAATTTGCAAATTTCTGCCTTCAGGCAGAATTCTGCATTGCGATTTTTTTTTTTCTTGAAAATTTGGGGGTTGAACCCACAACCCCAAGACATTAAATGACAAAAACTTAAAACCACCAATTTGAAGGATAAAAATTAAAAACCACCACAAATGAAGGTCAATCCGTGCAAAAACAAAAATACTTATGTCCGAAGGCCCACTAAATAATAGCCTATCATCAAGGACTCATTAACACGCATTTCACGTCATCAGTGGTAACTAAGGTATTTTTAGCAAGCCTTAATAAAAACACAACTTAGTAAATAATAGGAATTTTTACGTGTTATAGCTACTTCTAATACATAATTAGTGATAATAACTACCTTTTATTTTAATTACTAATAATAACTAAATACTTTTCTAATTTAACTATTATAGCTACAATAATTTTTGAATTACCATTTCACAAATACACCTAAAAATTAGCACCCCCAATCCCATATCCCCTTTTAATGGTAACAATATTAATCACTTAATATACATTACTATTCTCTCTCCTTTTTCATAACTTCTTACCTTTTATGATCGTCTTCATCTCTTCCCTTCTCCGCAAAAATTTCACTTCCATTCTCACCAATCAAGAAAATTCGTCGTATTCTTTCTTTCTTTTTTGAAAAAAAAAAAAGGAAAAAAGAACTATTAAAAGATTACTGATTCTATCCCATCTCCTTTGTTTCGTGAAATTTTCGCTTATTTGCGTTATTATTCTTCCACAAAATCAACTTGGTGGAAGTGATTGTTTTTGCTTCAAAGCCATGGTGGTGGTTATGGCGGCGCACACGAGAGAAGGAGAGAGAAAGTTTTTAGGTTTGAGAAGATTTAAAAATATATGTATTTGTGTATGTTCTATGATATAACTACCAATTGTTGTGGTTGGTGGTGTATTTTTGTAAGTTTTTCTATATATTTGTGTATTTTGTTCAAATTAATTCCATCGTCTCATCTAGTTTTAAATACACGGGTGACGCAAATACATGGTAAGTTTCTATATATTTATGTATTTTGTTCAAATTAATCCCATCAAATACATGGGTGATGCAAATTGTTACTCACACAAATACATGAGATTTAATTTAAAATACATGGGGTTTGATTGGAAACTTCAAATACATTAGTGTCACGACCTATTTTCACTAAGTCGTGCGGGCACCTACCTTTCCCACCTCGGTAGGCGAACCTTTATTCCAACAATCAAAAATATATAAATAAAGCGGAAGAAGATAAAATAACGTAAG
>NC_081344.1:68056155-68064118 GCF_029784015.1 Lycium ferocissimum
ATCTTACCCTACCAAAACAGCCCCTATACGGCCACACATCACATACATAAATTTCATGATTTTCATCCCTTTTTGCACACTACAACATGTACAAATCATTCATAACATGTGAAAGAGAAGATTGAACCTTACCTTTTCCACTTAGTTCTTCAACTTGGCTAAGGTTGGTGCTTGAATTAATACTTGTTCTTTCTACTCCAACGACTACTCCACGTTGTTATGCACCTTCTAAGGAGTTGAAATGCTTGAGAAAAATATTTTTTTTTGATCAATTTTCCATGGTCTTGTTCGGTTATTGCCATGGCCGAATGGCTCTCTTGGTTTTTCTCCAAGTTTCTTGAATTTTCTAAGGGGTGAAGATGATGAGAATGATTAATTTGTCATTTTCATCAACATATATTAGTAATCCATGTGGCCCATGGCCCACTTCACCTTGCACGGACACTTGGCCTTTATTTCATGAAATTTTAACTTTCCAATATTCATTTTTAACCCCAAATTTTCCTTAATATTCCATACCAATAAAATCATACGCAACTTATGCCTTTAAAAAAAATCGTGGTTAAAAGTCTCTACCTCGTATCCCGGAATAGTCTTGTCCTTAACTTATCATGGTTAACTCGGATTATCCCAATATACAAAATACGGGATATAACAGTTTTGTACTGACCTGCATTTGCTGCATTCTTTTATGAATGCAGAATTCGAGGTTGGATCTACTTCCGTCTCTCGTGGCTGATAGTCGCTATCAGTACTGCTTAGAGTCTACAGGGTGAGCACGAGACGTCCGCTGCCTTGAAGACTCCTCTTATTTATGTCTTACTTTCTATTTTGAGACATATTCATACTTGATGTATTATTACATTCTAGACTTGTATACTTCTAGCTAGATGCTCTTGTATGGATTAAACCAAACTCTGGGGTGTATTTCCATATTTTCGCACTTTTTCTATATTATTATCGTCAGACTTACGTGATTTATTATCTTTCTCTTATTTAATTATTTATTACTTTTTTACTATCATTGGGTTGAGGGTTCGCTTACCAAGGTGGGAAACGTTAGTGCCTGGACGACTCAGCTAAATTGGATTGTGACAGTAGTGGTTCGTGACAACGGCCTTATCTGCCCGAATATACGTATATATTCCCTTTATGCATGTTCATTAATGTGTCCTTATTGACTTATGACAAGTCTAAGGATAATGGATAGTAAAGTATGTTGGCGCTTGGTTGAGTAAGGCACCGGGTGCCAATCGTGACCCTCCTGTTTGGATCGTGATAAACTTGGTATCATAGCAGGTCTATCCTAGAAAGTCTACAAGCCGTGTCTAGTAGAGTCTTGCTTATGAATGTGTTGTGCACCACATTTATAATCAAGAGGCTACAGGGCATTTAGGAACTGGTTACCCTTCTTTCAGATCTGAATCGTGCTATATAGCCGAGTTATAAGAAGTCAGATGTCACTCGTGTTTAATTATGTTATATAGATATGCCTGTGACAGGAAAATCTGCAACTAGCCAGAAGGCTAAGACAACTGAGAGGGGAAGTATGAGTAGACCGCTACTGACTGATGTAGATCAATCTGGGAATTGGGGCGAGTCAACTTCTAGAGCATCCCCTACTCAACCGGTACCTGCAGAGCCTTATAGAGCCCCAGCATGTATAGTTCCTCCTTCAATTTCATCAGACCGTGACACCAAAAGCGTAATATAGTTATTGACTCAATTAGTAGCCACTCAGGCTCAGTAATAGACCAGAGTCCGTCGATTATGGATACGATGCGAGCTAGAGTACATCGATTTATAGCTGGTCTTAAGCCGTATGTTATATCCCGTACTTTGTACATTGAAAAATTTTAAGTGAGTTGCGATAAGTTAAGGACAAGGCTATTTCCCGATTTTGTTTAATGCGCAAGCTGCTTATGAATTTTATTGGATGGAGATATTAAGAAAAATTAGAAGCTAGAAGTTGCAAAATAATATTTCATGAAAATGGCCAAATGGCCATGTGGCCGTGTGGGGTGTGTGGGCACCCACCCATGGTTGGCCAATTATTTCAAGCCATAAGAGGGGGCATGTGTTCATCTTATATTTGTAGGAGACATATATATATATGGACAAGAGATGACAAGGCAAGACCATTCATCATTTTTACACAACTCTAGAAAGCTCAAGAGAAAGAGAAGAGAGGAGAAGACATTCGGCCATGGCTGGCCGAATGGGTGCCCTAGGAAATTGATCAAGAAAAATTATTTTCTTCTAGATTTTCAACCAATTGGAAGGTCCTTATTAACGTGGAGTAGTTGTTGGAACAAGCAAACCATTCATTCTTGCAAGACACAACTCTAGCCAAGTTGAAGAGTCAAGTGGAGAAGGTAAGGTTTAATCTTCTTTTTATATGTTATGGAGGGTTTGTGTATGTTGTAGAGTGTAGAAATGGATGAAAAACATGAAATCGTTTATGTTGATGTTGAGCTGTGTGTATGGGCTGTTTGTGTAGAAGGAAATGAGCAAATTTTACTTAGTGTTTTGGTTGTTGTTGTTGTGAATTCTGTGATGTAAAATGAAGATTTAGTGACTCATTCGTGTGGGCTGTTTTGGAAGTTAATGTGGTTCTAATATAGTTTCTTGTATTTATGGGAATAATGTTGTTAAAGTGTGAATTGTTGGTGTAGTTAATGAATTTGGGAGAGAGGAATGTGTTGTTGTTGTTCTCGGGTTTGGGAAGATTTCGGGTGGCATTGTACATTGGTTGGGTTGTTTTGAATATTGTGCGGACTGTTTGAAGTGTTCTTGAACCTTGTTTAAATGTTCTCGGGTTAGTACTTGAATGTGCGAGCATTGATGTTGACTCAATTGTATGTAGTTGAATTGAATGTAAATGGAATGCCGTCGAATTATGTGGAAGAAGGTTGCTAACGTTAGAATACGTTTTGAATTAATTGTTGATGTTGTTAGTATGGTTGTTGGTACTATTGTTGATGATTTGGCCGAGTTGAATTCTCGGGGTTTGATGAATTTATAGGGGAAATGCTTCCCAAATTTCTGTAAATGAAGTGCTAGCTTAGAATTGGATTCCTAAGTGCCTATGACAAACGTTTGGTATCGAATGACGTTATTGTAGATCTTGAGAAGCTGAGACTTAAGTTCGGATTAGCTTAGTGTTATATCCCGTATTTTGTACGTCGGGATAATCCAAGTCAACCACGGTAAGTTAAGGACAAGACCATTCCGGGGTATGTGGATATGTTGTGTTGGCTCTGTATGGTCTTTGTTGGTATTTTCTGCGTGCGGAGCTAATTTTGGTTAGTAAGAAAAACAAAGGAAACTGCCCAAATTTTTCTAGATACTGGAGCTACTACTTTTGGGTTTTACGGTACGTACGGGTGCCCAGATCGGGCGCTAGTCACGGCCTACGGGGCTGGGTCGTGACATTGGCCGAGTTAAATTCTCGGGGTTGGCCTATTTACAGGGGAAATGCTGCCCAAATTTCTGTAAAATTAAGGGCTAAATTAGAATTAAATGCCCAAATGTCTCTACCTAATGTTTGGCATATTATCACTTGTTTGTAGACCTTGGGCGGGAGACGTAGGTTGGATTTATCTTGAGTTTGAGCTAGCGTTGAGTGCGTACGAGGTATGTAAAGCTCAATCCTTTCTTCTTTTGGCATGCCTTAGTTTCAAATAGGCTATGACACGAGCCTCGAGGAAATTCGATTCTCACAATCCGAGCATGTTTATGGCTCTTATTCATTTCTTGGAAATTCGTATGTTTGATATGATGAAATACTGGCCTCTATGTCTTTGAAATAATTGATTTCCAAATGTTGCATAAAAGTTTGTTTTAAAGTGTTCCGTAACTACGAACACCCGTATCTTTCACAGAAAGGCTCGGATTGCCTCGATATGCTCGTAGAAGTTTTTATGACATAAGATGAGTATGTTTTTCATAGGCGGGCCCGACTCGGGTCGACACCCGTCTGTGGGCCCCGTAGCTTGCCGTTATGTAATTCGGATGACTTTTGACAAAATATGACATGATTAATATTCCGATTTTAAGTATGGTAATTTTACTTATCTTTTGAGTCTATGATAATGATTTTATGCATATGGTTACTCACGACTCCGTTCGTGCATTCTGTTATATCTTTCGCCAAGTCCCGGGCCGGTTCTGTTGTCGTGCGCACTTTGTTATACTCCGGTGTTATGCTGTGTTATGGTTCACCGAGCACCTCGCTAGGGCCGGTTCCGCTTATATTTGGTGTTATCTTTATGTATGGCGTTATCTTTGTGATATGATGTGTGACGGGGATACGGAGATTTGAAACTTTCGGTGTTATCTTTGTGTTATGGCGCTATCGACGGCGGCGACCATATTTCGAGCCTTATGCATGATTTGTATTTTGACAGCAAACATTTTGATATTATGGAAATGCATTTACTTTCTGTATCCCTATTTCGATTACGACTCAGATTTGTATACTATATTTTCTGCTTTGCATACTTAGTACATATTTCGTACTGACCCCCTTTCTTCGGGGGCTGCGTTTCATGCCCGCAGGTACAGACGTGCAGTTCGGTGATCCACCTGTTTAAGACACCCTCTTCTGTTGTTTGGAGTGCTCCTCTTATTCCGGAGCCTACATTTTGGTATATATATTCATTCGCTGCATTTGTATATATTTGTTCAGGGGTACGGCGGGGCCCTGTCCCGTCTTATGATTCCGTTTGTCTGTTTAGAGGTCTGTGGATATGTATGTGGGTTATGCCTATTCTGTACAGATGTGTTTGTATATGTTATGTTCTGGGCGATCCCATTCACCGTGGCAGCCTCGTCGGCTTGCAATTGTACATGTTTTGGGCCGTTGCGCCATTTGATAGCCTTGCCGGCTTTTGATATATATACGGTTGTGTTTGAGATTTGTTTGAGACAGTTCGATATAATCTGAGATAGCGTTTGATATTTGTGTCTGTATAAGCTATCTGTACGTGATTCGAATTAGTGATTGTGTTTGGGTGCCCAGCTCGGGCACTAGTCACGGCCTACGGGGTTGGGTCGTGACAATTCAGACGCTGGAAGATATATTGCGGGCCTGTGTTATTGATTTCAGGGGTAGCTGGGATAATTATTTGCCACTTGTTGAGTTTTCTTATAATAACAGCTACCACTCCAGTATTCAAATGGCACCATATGAGGCTCTGTATGGCAGGAAATGCGCCGATCGGCTGGTTTGATATTGCGAGGCTAATTAATCGGCCCGGATATGATCCGGCAGCGATGAGATAAAAATGAAGGCCGATTCGAGAAAGGTTATTAGCAAATTTCGGAGTCGACGAAATCATATGCAGATAATCGTCGCCGACCTTCAGAGTTTCGGAGTTGGTGATTGGGTATTCCTTAAAGTGTCACCTATGAAAGGAGTTATGATATTCGGCAAGAAAGGAAAGCTCAGTCTGAGATATATTGGGCCTTATCAGATCATCCGTAAAATAGGCAAGGTTGCCTATGAATTGGATCTGCCAGCTGATTTGGGAGCAATACATCCGGTATTCCACGTTTCTATGCTTCGTAAATGTATTGGTGACCCTTCCAGAATATTTCCTGTAGATGATACCCAGGTCACAGAGGAGCTATCTTATGAAGAGCAGCCTATAGCCATATTGGATCGTCAGGTAAGAAAGTTGCGGAATAAAGATGTGGCTTCTGTTAAGGTGTTGTGGCGGAATAAGAATCAGGAAGAAATGACCTGGGAGGCTGAGGAGCAGATGAAGAAGAAGTGTCCTCACTTGTTTCCAGTGCCTACAGGTAATCCAAATTCTTTATTTGACTATGTTGTTTGATAAATGAATTGTTGTGTTAGTTGTAAAAGAAACTCCCCCGAGTGCTTATAAGATCCCGTAAGGTTAATCTAACATTCGAGGACGAATGTTCTAAAGGGGGGGAGGATGTTATATCCCGTATTTTGTACATTGGGACAATCCGATTTAACTATGGTAAGTTAGGGACAAAACTATTCTGGGATGCAAAGTCGGGACTTTTGACCTTTGATTTTGTTTTGAGATATAATTTGTTCATGAATTTGTTGCCATGGAACATTTAGGAAAATTTGGGACCAAAAGTGATATAATTGAAAGTTGCAAATCATGGAATTTTTGGCCCTTTGGCCGTGTGAATGGGAGGTGGCTCCCACACATGTTGTGGCCAATTTTAATTGGTCCAACACATGTGTGAGCCATGGACACATGTATAAGTCTTATACTAGTATGCAAAAGATGACTACTAATTCATTCTTCATCATCCAACACTTAGAAAAAATAGCAAGAAGTTGAAGAACAACCAACAACCTCTCGGCCAAACCCATGAAAAACCAAGTCCAATTTTAGCCATCCCAAAAATATTTCCTTGGTGCAAATCCACTAATTGGAGGTCCCTAAGTAACGTGGAAATGTTGTTGGAGCGATCAAACCGCTAGTTTTCATCCTGGCTAACCCTAGCTAGTTGTGAAGTTGAAGGAAGAAAGGTAAGATTTAATCATGTTTTATGTGTTATGAATGGTGTATGCATGTTGTAGTATGCTAAAATGGATGGAAATCATGAAATATGGTGTGTTGGAGTTGGTCGTATGGGTGTGTATGATCGTGTAGTGTGTGTGTTGTGTTGAGATGGTGAATTGATTTTATGTAGCATGTTTAGTTGTGTAGTGTGAAGAAATGAATGAGAATCACCTATATGTGTATATGGGTATGTGGCCGAATGCAACCTCTCATATGTGGCAAAGAATGAATTAATATCGCTTAGTGTTTTAGTTGTTGTCGTTATAAATTCTATGTTGGAAATGAGCGCTTAATGACTCAAGAGTGATGTTGTAATTGTATGGGCTGATTTGAAGGTTATTGTGCATTTGATGTAATTTGTATATTTATGAGAATGACATTGTTAGAGTGTGGATTGTTGGTGCAAATCATGACTTGAAAGTAAGGAATGGGTTATAGTGGTGTTCTCGGGTTGGGGACTATTTTCGGGTGAGTTGGAGTATTATTTGGGATGTTTGAAATGTTGTATGAATTGCTTAAAATGTCTTGGAATATTGTTGGTAGGGGTTCGGGTTAGTATTTGAATGTATAAGCGTTGATGTTGGCTTGAAGGTAAGCCGTTGAATTGAATGTAATGAATGTTGTTGGATTATGTAGAAAGGGTATCTAATGTTATATTGTCTTTCGGATTGATTATTGATGTTGCTAGGTTGGTTTTTGATGTTGTTGTTATTGATTTGGCCGAGTTAAATGTTATGTCCCGTGTTTTCGCATGTTTGGAAATAATTAAGACTTGTATGCTATAAGGAGATAAATTGATTTTAGTCATTATGCTTATGTCGTTTATGAGAATTATTGGTGTAAGACATCGGGAAAGGCCGAGGGAACATTTAAATTTTTGAAAATTTGTTTCGGAAATTACAAAGCGAGCGTTTAACGAGTGGGCCAGAAAATTGGAAAAATTCAAGGCCCAAATGATAGGGTGAGCGACGAGGAAGCCTTATTAAAGTCCCTTTAAGTGGTCATGTGCCTTGCGTATGGCCATTTATACAAGATAAATATACATGCTTGGCACGTAGAATGTTCAAGAAAAATCAAAGCAAAAAAAATTTGGAGAACGACCATTAGGCCAACCCCAACATTTGCCCGTCAAAAAAAAAAAAAATTCTCTTCTTTGTTTCCAATTCAAAAATCTTGTTTTTCACATACTTGTAGAGGACTCAGACGCTGCTACGTGATACGATTAGTTTGGAGTAAGGTGCACGTTTGTGGCAAGTCGAAAATTCAAATGAGAACAGATTTTGCTATTCTAGTGTTATGGAATTGTTATGAATATGATAAGAATCGAGAATAGACGAGAACCTCGTGGTTTTGTTGTATGCGTGAAGCGTGTGTGTGTGTGTTTGGTGTTGGTGGCCGTGACCTATGGG
>NC_081344.1:68064218-68069215 GCF_029784015.1 Lycium ferocissimum
CCAAACTAAAGCAATCTCAACCTACGCCTCGGGCTCCCAAGTCTACAAATACGTCAACGAATATCAAATATTAGCTATAGCCATTTAGGCGTTATCCCAGTGCTGCTTAATTCTACGAAATTTGGGCGACTGTTCCCCACGTAAATAGGCCAACCCGAAATTTAACTCGACGAATCAATAACAACAACATCAAAAACCAACCTAGCAACATCAATAATCAATCCGAAAGACAATATAACATTAGATACCCTTTCACATAATCCAACAACATTCATTTCACATTCAACTCAACGGCTTACCTTCAAGCCAACATCAACATACATTCAAATACTAACCGAACCCACTACCAACAATATTCCAAGACATTTTAAGCAATTCATACAATATTCCAAAAATCCCAAATAATACTCAACTCACTAGAAAATAGTCCCCAACCCGGAAGCACCACTATAACCCATTCCTTACTTTCAAGTCATGATTTACCCAACAATCCACACTCTAACAATGTCATTCTCATAAATATACAAATTACATCAAATGCACGATAACCTTCAAATCAGCCCGTACAATTGCTGGCTCTCTTGAGTCATTAAATACTGCATTTTCGACATAGAATTCATAGCAGCAATAACTAAAACACTAAGCGATATTAATTCATTCTTTGCCACACATGAGGTTGCATTCGGCCACATACCCATATACACATATAGGTGATTCTCATTCATTTATTCACACTACACAACTAAACATGCTACATAAAATCAATTCACCATCTCAACCTGACTTCTGCAACTACCACGATCATACTACACATTATCGACTTCGACTCCAAACATACCATATTTCATGATTTCCATCCATTTTAGCATACTACAACATGCATACACCATTCATAACACATAAACATGATTAAATCTTACCTTTCTTCCTTGACTTCCTGACTTGACTGAGTTAGCTAGGATGAAAACTAGCGGTTTTGATCGCTCCCAACTACACTTTCCCGTTACTTAGGGACCTCCAATTAGTGGATTTGCAGCAAGGAAATATTTTTGGGATGGCTAAAATTGTATTTGGTTTTTCATGGGTTGTGGGAGGTTGTTGGTTGTTCTTCACTTCTTGCTATTTTTTCTAAGTGTTGGATGATGAAGAATGAATTAGTAGTCATCTTTTGCATACTAGTATAAGACTTATACATGTGTCCATGGCTCACATGTGTTGGACCAATTAAAATTAGCCCACAACATGTGTAGAGCCACCTCCCATTCACGTAGCCAAAGGGTAAAAGTGCATGTTCTGTTCCAATTATATCACTTTTGGTCCCAAATTTTCCTAAATGTTCCATGGCAACAAATTCATGAACAAATTATATCTCAAAACAAAATCAAAGGTCAAAAGTCTCGACTTTGCATCCCAGAATAGTTTTTTCCCTAACTTACCATAGTTAAACCGGATTGTCCCAATGTACAAAATACGGGATATAACAGAAATGCCGTCGAATTATATGGAAAAGAATTACTAATGTTAGAATGTGTTTTGAATTGCTTATTGATGTTGCTAGTATGGTGGTTGGTATTGTTGTTGGTGATTTGGCCGAGTTAAATTCTCGGGGTTGTTGAATTTACAGGGGAAATGCTGCCCAAATTTCTGTAGATAAAGTGCTAGCTTGGAATTGGATTCCTAAGTGCTTGTGACTGATGTTTGGTGTCTAACGACGTTGTTGTAGATCGTGGGAAGCCCGAGACTTAGGTTTGGATTAGCTTAGGAAGCGGACGAGGTATGTGAAGCCTAACCTTTCTTTCTTTTGGCATGTCTTAGAAGTAAGTAAGCTATGATATGATATGAGCCTCGTGGTAACTCTATTCTTATGATCCGAGCATGCCTATGATTCATTTTCACCTCTTAATGTTGGCATTCTTAATGTAGTAGAATTATGGTCCTTACGTCTTTTGTATGATTGGATTTCAAATGTTGTATAAAGAGTTTTGCTCCAAAAGGATTTTATGTTGAAAAATGTCCGTAACTTTCATATACGGTCTCGGATTGCTTTGATATGTTCGCAAATGATTCTATAACGTATAATGCCCGTAACTTTCATGGGCGGGCTCGGATTGGCTTGATACATGTTTATGATCCCCGAGACGTTATGTGACATAGTTCATAATGATATTTGAAGTCCTGCGTGACTATTATTCGGATACTCGGCGTTGATTTGTCTACTTATCTATTGAGTCGCAAAAGATGATTTATGTGTATGTGGTTACTTACTACTCGCTCCCCGCGTGGTCGTTACATCTTTCATGATCTCCCGAGGCCGTGACATGCTTTCGTGCACTACACTATACACCACCGAGTCCCTCGCTAGAGAAGCTTCCGGACACGCTATATATATATGATAATGTGATGATGGAGCCAGCCACAGATGGGCCGAGTATGATGTATATACATGATGGAGACGATCTCCCTCATGAGTCCTAAGCAGTAGGGAGCCGGGCATACGCCATCCACCGAGTCCCTCACTAGAGGCCCGGACACGCTATTCACCGAGTCCTCGTTAGAGGGCCGGGACACGCTATATGTATATGTATGATGGTAATATGATCTTACTTACCGAGTCCCTCATTAGAGGGACCCACGCTATATGTATACACATATGCGTAATGATTGTCCGATTGTGTCACTAAGCCCCATAACAAAGTTGGATATGATATTGTTATGCATGGTTTGAGTTTAAGAGTAAACGGTCGGATATTCGATTGTTGTCCTCGAACGTACTTTTTATCTCGGTTATGACTCGTTCTTGTATTTCATGCTTTACATACTCGGTACATATTGCATCGACCCCCTTTCTTCGAGGGTTGCGTTTCATGCCACGCGGTACCTACGAAATGAGTGAGAGGACGTTAGCGAAGATATTCGCTGGATTTAAGCAAACTCCATTTCTCTCGAGTGCCGCCGAGTCGTAGTATTTATGTTGTGGCATCATGTTCTATGTTAGAGACTTTGCGGATGCAGTCACGTATGAGCAAGATGGGTTTTGTAAGAAGCTCGTAAGCCGATGTATTATTATGCATTGTGTTACAAGTTTCATATGTATCTGATTTTGTCGATTTGAGAAGAGCGAAAAGCATGTTTTTCTCGAGAAGATTACATTATGCATTCATGTCATGATTTAAGGGCCCGAGTATGATTATGAGTATCATGAGAGTATTGAGTTCACTCGGCCCTAAGTAAGGGTCGGGTGCCCATCACGCCCTAATAAGTTAGGTGTGACAAATTGGTATCGAGCAGCCGTCTAGGGGTTGTACGCAAAGTCGTGTCCAAGAGAGTCCGTTTATGGTGTGAAGTGCGCCACATTTATAAACAGGAGGCTACGGGGCATCTAGGGTGTTTACTCTTCTTTCACCTCTTAGATCGTGCCATAGAGCCAAGTCATAGGAGATGAGACTCCTTATACTAACCTTTATTTCAAATAGAGAACGGCATCGACAGAAAAAAGTGACCAGCGATATTGGAAGCTACAAGCACGCAGGTAAGCAAAGGTATGAAAGATATATGTCAGGAAAAATATCGAAGTACGATTGAAATACAAGTTGAAGATTAAAAGGGAAGGTAAACAAGAGAGTGTAACAGGTGCAGTTTGAGTTGGGCATACTAGGTATGTTCATCATTTTCGTGTTGTTATTGATATTGGGAGCCCTGTGTGGCTGTGATATGATATGATATGATATATATATATATATACATATGTTGGCCCTGTGAGGCATTGTTGGTATTTCCTGCGTGCAGGTTTTGAGATAGTAACGATTCTGAGTAGGAAACTCGCCAAAATTTTCCTAGAAGTAAAGAAAGCATGAGATATAGGTTTGTAATACGACTTGAAAGGTCGTGCCAATAGTGATGATAAGATTTGACTAAGCTACGAGTACGGCTGACATCTAGAAAGAAGTTACTTGTTGAATTGAGGATAATAATAATTAGAAGGTCGACATCAATATGGTAAAAGGAATTTGGAGAGGGCTTGTAACCCAAAGAGATGATTCAGAAAAGGACTAGTAAACCTTGATGGAGTGTTATTTAAGGTACCGACTGAATCGATAAGCAGGAGAAAAATATGATGAGGTTATAGTTAAAAGGAGTAATGGTATGATTAAGAAGAGAGCGTAGAGGAAAAGAATTGCGAGGGATATGAATGGATGGATAAGACAGCTTGTGAGATATTAAGGATAAAGTGGACCAGAGAGGGTAAAGGGTTAAGAAGTGTTATATTATATGATTGATTACGAATAAGATATTATGCGAACATAATGGGAACTGTTATGAAAATAAGTAAAGCCGAGGGAGAAGGTGGCCAAAGCTATGGTGTGATCTATGTATACACATGTGCAGAATGATTATCTGATTGTGTCACTAAGCCCCATAACAGGTTGGATATGATATTGTTATGCATGGTTTGAGTTTAAGAGTAAGCGAGTCTGGATGTCCCCGATTGTTGTCCTCGCTTTTTGTACTTTTATCTCGGTATGACTTTACTACTGTATTTCATGCTTTACATGCTCAATACATATTCCGTACTGACCCCCTTTCTTCGGGTTGCGCGTATTCCATGCCACGTGTACTACGGTATAAGTAGAGGACGTTAGCGTAAGATATTCTAGCTAGATTGGCGAGCTCCATTTCCTCCGGAGTGCTGCCGAGTCAGAGTATTTATGTTGTGGCATCATGTTCTATGTTAGAGACTTTGCAGACAGAGTCACGTATAGTATATGTCAGTTTTGTAAGAAGCTCTGTAAGCCGATGTATTATTATGCATTGTGTTACAAGTTTCATATGTATACAGATTTTCCTTGATTTGAGAAGAACGAAAAGCATGTTTTTCTGAGAAGCTTACATTATGCATTCATGTCATGATTTAAGGGCCAGTATGATTATAAGTATCACGAGAGTCGCGGGTTCGCCGGCCTGTCACGACCCCCCCGGCCCTGCCGGGGGCCCTCGGG
>NC_081344.1:68069315-68080817 GCF_029784015.1 Lycium ferocissimum
TAACCGGCCCAAAAAAACAAAAACGCCGGGGGAAGTGGTTTCGTGTTGGACTTTTGGAAAAGGAAAAAAGTTGAAAATTTGGCAAGAAGTTAAGAAAAGGGAAGCAACAACTGAAAGAAATGAATGTTACAAAATGAAGGAACGAAGCGACAACAATCAAAGAGCAATGGTTGAGGAAAGTAAACGAGTTTCTTGCGCAAGCGATATAAGCAACAAATATGGGTATTGGAGTGGTTGAATCAACGAGGAAAATGAAGATGATGAATTGAGGGTAAAAAACAAGTAAAGAAGTAAAAGTGAAGAAATAAAGGGGTAAACGCATTATATAGGCATGGGGTACCGAGGTTACAAATCCCGACCAAGCGAGGAATGCCACGTATTCCATAATTAATAAGACATGATTTGAAAAGACGTACGTAACGAGCGGTTACGAAATTGGTCGTTCGGGGGGGCATGACACGTGGCAAATGGCAGAAGGATGTGACGTAACTGTTCCCCCCAAAATGAAAAGATAAGAACGAGCCTATGGAATCACCGATTTCGTGGCCCATCCACTTCCCGTTACTCCGGCAAAGCTTCGGTCCGAAAAGTGTGGGGACTATCTGTATACGGTAAAAACCGGATTAATGCTTAGCCGGTGGGATCGGGGACCGAGAAAAGGAAGAAGACAAGCATGAGCGCTCAGACCGAGGGTATTGCATCAGTAGTGCTTGATCAGAAGTCGGAGGAAAACCGTAAGGTCCGATTTATCCGGGGCAAACTTCTTATCACAGCCAGTTCGATTTCTCCATGGCCAGGTTGACCGTGGCTGTTAGTCCGATTTCTCCATGACCAAGTTGATCATGGCCGTTAGTCCGGTTTCTCCATGGCCAAGTTGATCGTGGCCGTTGGTCCGGTCAATCAGTTATTCAATTGCCACGTGTGAAGACCGTTTAAGCCCTAACACATCGTTAAATGTACGGGTGTCAGACCGTACGACCCAACCTTATCCATATCAGGGCTTCCTTTATTCTAAAAGGGTTTTATGATGTATGAAAGGCCCATAGAGAAAAACTATAAATAGGGGGAACTTCCTTACTTTTAAGGGTTAGTTTTTCAGATAAAAAACATTGTATTAGAATTTATATTGAAGCTTTCTCTCTCTCTCACTTACTCTCTTTCTAATTTTGGTCCGGGTTGTACTGTTTAACTTCATTCAATCATACTTGATATAGCATTGAAATATACATATATATATATATCTAGCTCAAATCCATAATACAAACGAATCCGCATATACATTCCTCATTAATCGAAATAGATTAAAGTATCCACATATCCTATACCTCATTTACAAATTCAACTTATTACCCAATTTCGGGGTAAACAATATATATATATATATATATATATACGTATATACATGTATATATATACATGTATATACATGTATATATATACGTATATACATATATATATATATAGATATATACATGTATATATACGTATATATATCTATAGATATATATCTGTATATATATGTGTATATATATCTATGTATATATATGTGTATATATATATGTGTATATATATATATGTATATATATATATATATATATATATATAATCACCTTTAATTTATAATTTAAAGTAAACTAATATAATTTTTAAATTTCACATTATTATATAAATTTAATTGAAGCTTTATAAAACCTGCCAAGATATTCTTGAAAGGTGCGAGATGTCAAGGGGGACAAGTCCAATGCTTCCACTGATCTGCTTTTCCCATTTGCCTTTTCCCTATTACTCTTACTTCTCTATCTGTCTCTACATTGGAGTCCGGAATCAAAATGATCCATTAAAAATCAAAGTGAACTAAAATACCTCCAAAAAATAAATTGGTATAAAAGTACCTTTTAGCACGGATTTTGCTGGCTAAAGCACTTAATCACGACGGATAGACGTTAAGCGCTTTAAGCAAAATAATGCACTAAACCAAATTCTCTCTCACATAAGCGCAGTAAAATACTACGCTATAGGACTCCACCATTTTCCAAAACATTTATTATTGCCACTCTTTTTTACATAGTTTAGCCGTATATTAATCATACTTTGAGATTACGAACTTCCAATATTTTGTAACCCTACTTATATTTGTACAATTAATAAGGTAGGCTCAATACATCAAGGATATGCAAAAGTTTGGATTGTCGTTTTAGTGGTTGAAAAGTGCTCGAAGTCCTTTTTTGTTTGAAGACTTGTAGTCATTAGCTTTACGTTATTTATCTTTTAAGGTTTCATGTTATTTTTAAATTAATGCTTAACTTTATTTCGAATGTGTCACGTTTTTTTATTTTTTTATTATCAATTTAGGATGTGAAACCATAAACAATAATAAAGACTAAAATCATATTTATAAATATAAATAGATATGCAAAAAATATATAATATTTATGATAAACTCTACAACACTAATGTATATACACTATCGTGGATAGGTTCCACATGTGGTATGCCTGAGACTATCCTTAGGCCTAAGGCTCATACCATCCCCACCGCCCTCGCCATCATCTCCATCACCCTTTTTCCTCTTAATAACCGGACGCTCCAAGTCATGATCATCTCCTCTTCGCTTAGCCCGTGCGCCCTTGGCTAGAATGTGTTTTTTCTTGGGATGCGTCCCGGCCCAGCACGGCGGAACCTCGTGCCGAGCCGGGTGCCGGAAACCTCGACCTCTTCCTCGGCCGGGAGTCGCCACCGCGAGCGCCGAAGGATGAACCTAAAAAGTATATAATAATTAGTACCATTTCTTATTTATATTGAATACATTAACGTTTGTTGAATAATCAAACTCGTATATCAACGGGCTCGAGATGGGTGCAAAGCCCTGAGATGGGTCCGGTGCGTAATATGAGGTGTCTCCCAGACGAGAGTCGTTCAAGTCCAAATAAAGGTTATAAAAATTAAATAAATATTTACCTTATATTGAATAAAAGCTGATTTTAAGTAAAAAAATCTTACTGCGCCTTGATAGTCTCGCGAGAAGACATATCCGCTCGGCGCCGATGAGAAGGCTCTGAATGGGTTGCTCCCGTGGACCCACTGCGTAGAATCCTAAAATATGAAAAAAACGAAATAATAAGTAACATACATATTTAAAATAAGTACTTTAAAAATCAAATATGTATTTTAAATATTGACCTTATATTGAATAAAACTAATTTTAATAAAAAGCTTACCCGTGGCTCGACGGTCACATGGGAAGACACAGTTGGCTCGAGCCCATGAGAAACGCACAGTAGGTGGCTCACGTGGACTCCGGCGCCGAATCCCAAAATATAAAATATTACTAAATAATGAGTAACATATATATTTAAAATAAGTAATTTAAATGAACAAATAAGTATTTTAAATACTAACCAAGATCAAAAACTCATCGAAGTCAAGAATCTGGCTCCACTCTAAATTCTCACAAAGCCGCTCATCGGCTAATGAAGCGCGTAACGCCGCCCAATCGACGTTATCACGCTTCTCCGTGTATGCGTTACCTGCCTCGGTTGTGATGAAGACCCGGGTATCTCAGCAAGTAGGAGCGCCGGCGTAAACGTAGGTGAGTCCCCAGGAAAGCTGCCACCGGCCTGGAACGGCTGCGGATAGACTAGAATGGGAACGTCTTCTAGAATGGGATCGACCTCATCTTCCTTATCTATCAGATGGTGTCCTCCACCACCAGGTCCTCTAGTAAGCAAGACCGCGTCCTACGCGCGCCGTGTCCTTTGGCGGCCACGGCCCTCCTCCGGGAGCACCCGGTCCTCCTCACGGCACCGGGCCGATACTCGGCCTGGAGCCGAGCTCCCGCATGCGCCTAATCTCTCCTGCCTGCCGGATACCATCCTCGGTTATCCGTACCATGCTTTTAAAATAATATAGATTTAACAATTCATAATCATTTACAACTTGTTTGGATGGTTGTTACCTATTGTATTATATTGTGTTGTTAGTTTAAATACAATGTTTTCTTTGATTGTTACTTCAATTTCATTGTACTGTATCATTAATCCATCGTTATGTAACGACGAAAAGGTCCTATTTTATGTAACGGCGATTTGGTCCTATACGGTACAACACAATACGATACATTATGAAACAATACATAACAATCATCCAAACAAAGTGTTAACAAAATAATAATTCATTAACAATCAACTTCTTTCAATTTATAACCATTATTTAATGACTAATTAATTCATAATCAATATTTAACAAATAATCAATTAACAAAATAATAATTCATTAACAATTAACAATTCATAAACAATTAACAAATTAACAACTCATAAACATATAACAACTTAACAATTCATAAACATTTAACAAATTAACAATTCATACACATTTAACAATTAATGAATTTGCCAAAAAAAAAAAAAAAAAAAAAAAAGGAACAGTGGCAAAAGCTACTGCCCAGCCGATCAAACCAAAAAAAAAAATGAAATTTGACCTTTTTTTTTTTTTTTTTAAATTAACGACGATTAAATGTTAAACATGCGTACAATATAATGTATGTAACAAATTAATAACAAAACTTCATAGTAGAAAACCTTAATCGAAGATTTTTGTAGAGTTGTGTTAATCGAGTTGTAATGCTTTCCTACAAATTGAAGATAATCTTGTTACGCAATACTTGAATCTAAGAATGCAAAAGTTTAAAAAATTAATAGAAAATGACATTTTTTTTTTATGTGGGGACCACCTTAAATCGCCTCTCCAATGGCCTTTTTTTTTTAAATTTTTAACGCCACTAGAGGGACCGTTAATTGGAGGCGAAAGGATTTTATGGTGGAATATAGCGATTTTTTCTTGCTATTTATAGAAGAGAGAATTTGGTTTAGCGCATTATTTTATCGCGCTAAAGTAGTTAACGAACTCCGTCCACGATTAAGTCTTTAAATGGGTAAAAATCTTGCTCCAGCGTACTTTTGTACCAAATTTATTTTTGGGGATATTTTTGTTCACTTTGATTTTTAATAGGTCATTTTGGTTAGAACTGTCACATTGTATCTTATGTCTATCTCCCTCCAAACATTTGTCGAACAGAAACCTCAAATTCCTCCTAATAACAATAAGTTATACGCTTTCGTTTCAATTTATGTGAATCTATTTTCTTATTTGTGTAAAAAAAAAAGACTCATTTTTATATTTGAAAACAATTTATCTTTATGCAATAATTTTAGCCACACAAAATGTATATGACTCATTTAACACTACAAGTTTAAAAGTCTTCTCTTATTTGTTAAATTTAGGTATACAATTAAATAGGTTGGCATATAAATTGAAAACGTTTTTAGGAGTATATATTAATAGTAGTACATTGTTTCATTCTATGTTAGTAAAATGATATAACGGATCATTACTTTATCCGTACTTGGTGTTGGATTTTTGATACGAAAAGGAATCGGACTATGACCTTTTAAGTTCAGTTCTGAATGAGAAATGACGGAACATTGTTTCACATTGGGGAAAAAAGAAAAATTTGGGAATGTTGTTACATAAAACACTTCTCGACACGTCTAAAGCAAGACATCTGACATATAAATATTGTGTAAACTAAAAATATGAAGAAATTCGATTTTAATATCATAATAAAAGAATAAACGTAACCTTAGACCTAACTTATACATATTAATAGTATAAAGATTTTGTACAATGTCAATGTAGTCTTATTAAACGATTGTAACAACTTACTGTTAGGTAGAATCAGTGTATCACAAAGTTAAATGCCCTGTAAAATGTAACGACCCGTTTGGTCGTTAAGACTTTAATTTTTTCGTTAAAATACCCTTTCCGTAGCCTTAAATGGTATTCTTAACTAGTAGGAGAAGGGGCACGGTTATATATTGATGGGTAATTTTTGGAGTATATTTATTTCTAGGAAACATGTCCCTTGAAATTAATTATGGTATTAGTATTGGTTAGAAATGCACTTAATTAGTAGTTTATTTTCCACTTACGGTAGCGGTCGTATGACACTAGTATACAGAGTTAGTGGTTCAATCAATTTAAGAAATTAAGTGGAAGGTTTTCTTATTTTAAATAAATGAAGTGGGCAAGCCACTTTCATGATGTTGCCAGGAATAAGGGGCATAAAGGAATTAAGTGGAAGGCTTTCTTATTTTAAATAAATAAAGTGGGCAAGCCACTTTCATAAATAAATGAAGTGGGCAAGCCACTTTCATGATGTTGCCAGGAATAAGGGGCATAAAGGAATTAAGTGGAAGGCTTTCTTATTTTAAATAAATAAAGTGGGCAAGCCACTTTCATAAATAAATGAAGTGGAAGCAAGCCACTTTCATGATGTTGTCGGGAATAAGTGACATAAAAGAGGAATGTATGGGGAAGGTTTCTTTTTGGCTTACACAGAAAGAAGGCAAAAGATAGAAAGAGAAGGAATCAGGCGAGGGAAGTTATGAGATTTCTATTCTAACTTAGATGTGTTCTTGCATTATACATTTATTTCGGTACTTTCCTATTGTCCCATTTCCATATATATATGAGTAGGGTTTGACATGCCATAATATTGCATTAAAACCAAATTAGAGCAAAAGTGACTGATAGCGTCAACAAAAACAATTGAAGGCTTCGGGTAAGAGCTTAACTAAAAGCTGCGTATTTGGATATTTTGATTTTCTCAAGTTATAGTAGATGGGGTAGTCTATATACCTACACATTAATTTATATTATATTATTGAGGTAGAATGAAATCAAGTCATATGGTCTTTTGCACGAACAGTGGCATTTGGCTATTTTGAGAAAGGTGACAAGACTAGTGGATCATTATGGCAATTGATGATTAAATAATTGAACTTCTATTTGAGATAGTCATTGAGCAAGCATGATAAATGGGTGTATGGCTAATTCTTATATTTTTCTAGTTGGCGGAAAAGGTGTGAAAATTTGCATAGTAATTGATTCATACGTTTTTCTTTCTTTTACAAGGACAATCGCACAAATTGTAATCTAAAACTTCTTTTTATGTTTTTCGTGTTTCAATTTCAATTCTTATATATAGGGTCTATGTATCTTTTTATATTAAGTGTATTGGATTATATGTGTATTTCCAAATCCATGGTATTTGAATTACGAAAAGTCAGATTTTGCCCGAAGTTAAAGATATTGGAGTAATTAAAGGTTTCGAGTCCTAGTCCTAAGAAAGGAGAATCAATGATTGAATAATTTATTTATGGATTAAATTGACCAATTTTAATAATATATAATCCTTAGATAATGGGCGAAATTATTTTCTTCAAATAAAATTCCAATCTTGCCCTTGTGGGCCCAAGGCCACTTTTGGGGTGCGTTTTTGGGTTTCGAATATAAATATAGCAGTATGGGTGTCCTTAGAGTCGTATGTCCTTAGAGTCGTATTCTAACGAAGATCGCATATTTTATAGATTTTGTTCGTTCAGAGGCTCTACGCAAAGGGAAGACATTAGTTTGATTGTTCGTGGCATCCGCTCGGCATTGAGGCAGTTACGGTCTCACTTTAGTTAGACTCGATTAGAGAATCGTATGTAGTTGTAGAAAGTGACGGGACAAAGACATATAGGCCGTCGGGCATGAAGTAGAGGTGGATTCCGATTAGTTTGGCTTTGTTAGTTGCTATGTGGGCTTGTCGCCATATGTGTTATTTTCTCGTGATTATCACCTGTTCGTATCTCTTGTCACATACTAGCTCACTCACCATGTGTAAAGGAATGGTAACATTAATATGACTTGTATTGGTTGACTATATATTGGTGATATTGTTGGGACCGACATCATGCATGACATGTCTTTTATATTATTGTTGCGATGATTGGTGAGGTGAGTGACGAGAGACTCCGAGGTCTTTGCTTAGAGATTGAGAGGACGGAGAGACTCGAGGTTTTTGCCGGAGATTGAGAGTGACGAGAGAGACTCCGAGGTCTTCTCGAGATTGAGAGTGACAGAGAGACTCGAGGTCTTTGCCGGAGATCGAGAGTGATTAATAGCCTCCGAGGTTTCGCCGGAGAGCACGAGTGGTACATGGACTTCGCGGGTCCCCCATGGGTCATGACTATGAGGCATTGCCATAGCATGTGTGTGCGAGAGTGGAGTGTGAGAGGTGACTATTGTATTGCATTGCATTCATCCACTCATATATTTGACCGATCATTTGGTGAATTATATCCGTCTTGGTTGATTTCATGATTCCTTTACACCTTACTTGTATATGATACGTGACCATACCGTTGCTCATATGCTACTTGTTGGTTTCGGCTTCTTCATGCGTTATCTAATCATTGTCGGCCTATGATGCTTACCGGTACAAGTGTTGTGCTGACATCCTCTTGCTGCACTTTTGTTGAGTGCGAGTACGATCCGAACTCCGCCCTACGCCCGTGGGCGATACGTGAGGGTGACATCTTTTAGTTATTCGGGGTGAGCTACTGTCATCCGTGGCCCCCGAAGGACCTCCTCTATCTATTTACGTTTTTGTATTCGACGGACAATATGTAGCCTTCGGGTATTTTCGGACTTCTATTCCGTCCTATGTTAGCGCTCTTGTACCCTTTGACCGTATTTTGGGGTTGTCGTGACATTTCTTGTTATGATAAGTATTTAAGACTTGATAACTTATTCTTAATTAATTTTCCGCTTATTTAACTTGTTATTAGTTATGTGGTTCGCCTACTCGAAGGGATAGTGTAGGTGCCACCACGACTCGCGAATTGGGTCGTGACATAAAATGACATTTCTTTCCAAATAAATTGGCCTATTCTTGAGAATAAAATCTCAATAATTCTCTCTCTATGTCTTTTTTCCTCCCATGTATAACTCCCTCCGTCTCAAATTAGTTGCATGCTTTTCACGAGTTAATTTGTGTAATTTTCAAATCAAAATTACATTAGATCAACTCAATATGTTATAATTAAAATTTAGACATTCAAAGGTTGTACGAAAAGTACTATGAGGTGCAACTTTTTCCATATTAATTTAATGAAAAACTACATTTTAAAATGTTAGTCAACATTCATATAATTGGACTCTCGATAAATAAAACATGACAACTAATTTGATAAGAAAAGAGTATATTATAACAATACAAATTAGTTCTTTTCTACTAGTTGATAATTGACACTCCTTATCCTATTTGTATATCTATAACTGTGCCAAATTATCTCTTCCATCTCCTTCTCAAGTCAACCTTTTCCGAACAAAAACCTTAAGTCCTACTACGCCCTTTCCTCTCTCGTCTCCCTGTAACTCCTCAAAGTGAGGAACATTAGAGTTAAACATAATGAGCTTAAAAATACCGAAATTGTAATAAATAGTAGATATGAACTCCTAACTTTAAAAATATAATGAGTTTAATGCTAAAAATTTTAAGTTTAAACCCATATAGTTTAAATCTTGGATTCGCTCCTGGAAACAGATGTTCCGAACATTTAACTGTACTTGCGCCATGCTGAAATGAAAAATCTGGAGGACATTTTTGAGTCATATCTACTACGTTAAGGGCATTTTGATGAAATAGGTGGAAGGAGGGGAAAATCATTTTTGAGCAATTTTTAATATGTTAAGGACATTTTTTACCCTTTCCATTTCCAGTTTTAGGTCAAAATTTCTCTATTTTGGTTTCAATTTATCTTTGGTGACTGTTATATTCTCAGCTTCGTGAGTTTTCACCCTTTTCCTTTCTTTGTTGCGGTATTTGTTGGTAATGGGAATTTGGTGTTTATATGTTTTTTTCGTATTATTTTGGGTAACTTTTTGCTCAACCATCTAACACAAGTTTTTATTTATGATAAAATTGAAGTGAAGCGAATAGGCCATCCACAATGGAAGAGGTGTACCAATAACATAAAGTGTATTGTATACACTATACGTGTCTTTATAAAAATGTTACACAATTATGAAAAGTTTGAGGATTAAAAGGCAATGAAGAATTGGAAAGTTTGCTTAAGACAGCAGATTATACAATCTTGTATGCAGTATTGACTAGGCATGGAGTTTAAGAAATAAAGATAAACTTTCAAATCTTGTGGTTCTAAATTAAAAATGTGTATAATTTAATAAAATATCCTTTGACTCTTGTGATTATAAAACAAATCGCAAGATATTTAATCATTAACTTACTAAATATAAAAAGAGGCGGACATAACTAAAATAAGACCATTTTTTTTATTTTTTAACAACAAACGAGCAAGTGGACGAACACAACAATAAGAAGTTGTACAAAAGCAACTGAAATTGTATTCTAAGCCATGACTAACATGGGTACATTTCGAAGTTTAACATTAATACTACCTCGCGTGTTTACTTTTAAGTTCCCAAGTCCTGTCCTCAATTGTCCGTTTATTTCCTTCATTTGGCATATACTCCTCCCCGTCTCAATCTGTGTACGTTTTGACTAACAATAAATTTAAGAAATAAAGATAGACTATCTTGTGGTTCTAAATTAAAAAGTGTATAATATAATAAAATATCTTTTGAATCTTGTGATTATAAACTTGACATGTAGGATATCTGAATTGTTAACTTACTAAATATAAAAAGAAACATAACCAAAATAGGATAAATTTTCACAACAATTGAGAAATTAAGGAGAAAAATTAGACGAAAAGAAAAAAAAATATGGAGACTCACTAAAGAAAATCGCGGTATCCTTTACGAAATATACAAATCATGAAGACTAACTAAATTGATTAACCAAATTAATTATGTTGGATCCCGTGTATAGCACGAGCATAGCCTGCTAGTATAAGAATAAATGACTGAATTATCGTACGTAATTAAGAGGACTTAAATGTAGACTCTTTGCATACCAGGGCAAGGTTGAAATAAAATAAATATATATATAGTCTGACTTTTTCTCTACTGAAACGTTTCATTTAAGTTGGATTTTAAATGTGCTCCTTAAACAACCTGTAAATGACTCTCTAAATAACATATACATGGGTGGTTAATTTATTTCGCATCCTCTGTGTAGGTGTCTACATATTCCAAACATCTATACGATAACTAAATGTCAAGAATGTATCAGTTCTCCCATATCCTTGCAAGAATTTGTTGCCTTTAGCGTTTTTATTCCATCATTACGCACTTTCTTTTTGTTTTTTCAATTCAAACATTTTTTATTTTCTTCTTGATGTTAGATCCTTATCTTCCTCAACTTTTGCTTCATGTGGCGTTAGTAATAGTATTGTAAATTATTAGGTGGATGTATAGTTTGAAGAAAATAATCCCTGTGTAAATATTTTTAATTGTTAATTATTGTGTCTTATAATATCTTATCCGTTGTCAAGTCAGAATCTTTTTTTTTTCCTTTCCCGTGCAATATATATATAGTTTTTTTAATTTTTAATTTGACTAATGCTTGCTTGTAATTTTTCTAGGGAAACAAAAGGAAACGAGCCCGTAGATGAGCTGGCCAATTTAGGAAAAAGTCTTTCACTGAGAATGATTCACTGAGGCAGCCTTTGTGAATCATCACGAGAAACT
>NC_081344.1:68080917-68089503 GCF_029784015.1 Lycium ferocissimum
CTTAAGGGAGTAAAAAAGGGAAATTTAACCCCCACAACTTTTAAAAGTAGTCGAGCTATTTTATACAGTGGATTGAAAGAAATCAGAAGTCTTTTAAAAGACGTATCTAAGAAGCAAGATAGCAAAAGGTGGTTTATATGTGTAATGTTGAGCACCAATAAGAATTAGACATTTTTAAACCATGTTTTTTGAGAAATCCCAATTAGAAATTTCGGAGTTAGTTTCATAGAAAATAGCCATGAGATAAAACGGGCATAATTTTTAACGTTTACTTGGTGATTAATACAATTGGTTAGTTTTTAAAAAAAAAAAAAAGGATTATAAACAAGATAATTTCTTAAGACCTAAATCAACCGATCACAAACTAAAAAATTAATTCTAATAAAAAATCTAGCATTTGGAAATTAGCCTAAAAAAAAACAAATTTTATGAACTATATGTTGAAAAATAGTAATAAAGAAAATACATAAAGTCCACATTCCCCCTTCCCGAACCCTAGTCCTAAATTTAAAAAAGCACTTAAACTTTGCTATTTTACCCCGAAAACCCGAACTTATATTAAAATGCTCTTTTAACCACCGGCCATGGGAGGTATATATTCTCCTAAAGAGAGGAGGAACAAAAAAGATGAAATTTTAAAGATTTTAGTTAAATGAATTATTCTTTTTTTTCTCCTTTTGGTTTCTTTTTCTCTTTATTTCTCCTTCATCTTCATCCCCGGCCCGGTGGTGAGTTAGAAAGTTTTTTTCCAAGGAAAAAAAAAAAAGGGAATTTCAGAAAAAAAAACCGAAATCACTATAAATCTACTATGAGATCAATTTTACAATTTTGGTGGACATGGAATCGACATTATATCTGAAATCTCCACTTTATTCTCACTAGATTTTGTAAATTATTCTTTTTTTTAATAAGTTTATGCTATATGTATAGTTGTTGTATTTTTTTTTTTTTTCAAATAGAGGGATTAGCTGCAGATAGATGGTCTCGGATTGGTGAAAAATGGGAGAAGCAATGATTTTGATTGTGAAGCTTTTAGGTAAGTGGTGACCCTAATTTTGAAATGGAGTTAAGCTCTATATTTGAGATTTTTTTTGGGTATTGATGAAGGGTAAAATTTACGGATTAGGAATCTTTTTTTTTCATTTCTGGTTGTTTGAAAGTAAATGGGGAAAGAGACAAATTGTCAGCCACTTTTTTTCCGATGGAGAGGGAAATGGTCATTAATTTCCATTTCTAACGCTATGTTCCACAATTTCTTATTTGGTGAAGAAAGTTAGGGGAAAGGGAAGAAAGGGTGGGGATCTTTTCTTTTTAATTTATAAAAAATAGTCATTTTCTTTTTTTTCTTTTATAATTTTGGCACTTTGAAAAGTGACTTTTAATAATGGGTGAAATTT
Source organism: Lycium ferocissimum (assembly GCF_029784015.1). Classification (NCBI taxonomy): domain Eukaryota; kingdom Viridiplantae; phylum Streptophyta; class Magnoliopsida; order Solanales; family Solanaceae; genus Lycium; species Lycium ferocissimum. Next base: position 68,082,315 of record NC_081344.1, read on the forward strand.
TTTTTTTCAAACTGGGATTGTTTAGAAGGGAGGTAATAGTTTAAGTTCGGGGTTGTTTAGAGGGTGTAAACCCTAGATAGTTTAATTTCGGAGTTGTTCAGAGGGGATAAACCCTAGATAGTTTAATCTTTTTTTAAAATTTTGGTCTACTTTAGGGTACTTTATGTATTTTCTCTGAATAAAGTTGATCATATCAAAAGGCACTAAAACCCCCTTTTTCAATGCTTACATATTTATATTAAGAAAGAGTTCAAGTTATAAGCATTGATAATATTTTTTTTAAATCAATGTAATTTGATTTCAAATTTTTTAAATTTTTATTATTATTTTTTTTCTCACCACCATATTGGATTTTACATGGAAAAATAATTGGGTTGTCCCCCTTTTTTACCAAATTTTTAAATTTTTTTCCTATTTTAAAATTGTCAAATATAATTTTTAAGAAATTATCCTTTCGATATTATTAGATTCGGGTCCCAAAGTTTGATTAATATTATTAACTCTCATACAAAACATTAAATGTCATTAATTTGTAATAACTTAAAAATTTTAGATCGTTAATGTTTTCTTATATGATTTTCTTTGCTCAAAATAAATATTTAAACAATGGTCAAAAGTCCATAAATTGCAAAAAATAAAATAAAAAGGGAGTATTGTATCATTTACTAAACAATTATTCCAAAGAGATAATGGATAAAAAAATTTCTGACCTATCTATAGGGGATAACCTATGAGACTTTTGCTAAAAGTATTGAACTTTAGCTATCCAAATTTGAGATTATGATATAAATTACAAATGAACACATAGCATCGATCTTCTGGTTAGTGCTGTAAAATTTAGAGTGAGTATTACCTAGTATTATTTCTAACTAGTCACCATTAATTGGACCGACAATGGGACATCAGAAAATACCATTATAATGGGTTGGGCCGGAGGAAAAGCCCAACATCAATCATTTTTTTTGCACGGATTGCCCTTCTTTTGGGCATTTAAATTTTCGCTTCCCTCATATTTTCAGATTCTTTAAGCTACTTTTCGCCGACACCGGCGTTTCTGCTCAAATCGTCAGCATAAAATAAAAATAATATCGCAAGGCGTAGCTTGGGAGAGTGTGGCGTTCGGATTCAAGATACAACTTCTTTTAAAACTAAATTTATAATTTATACAGATTTCGACAGGCATTTTTTTTTTTTTTTACTTTTCAAGGCACACTTTTAGTTAAGGCAAAATAAAAAGTATGCCCTATAAGGCGGAACTTTTCCTTAAGGCATAACTAAAAGTTTGCCTTAAGGAAAAGCCCGCTTTACGAGGCATACTTTTGGTTATGCCTTAATTAAAAGTCTTTCCCATAAGGCACGCGTTTCTTAAGGAAAGTTTTGTCCCATAAGACATAACTAAATCCATAATTTCGAGGAAAGTTTAGTTCCATCCGCATAACTTTAGTTTTTCCCTAAGGAAGTTAAGGCCGAGGGGGCACTTTTGCCTCGAGACACACACACACACACACATATATATATATATATATATATATATATATATATATATATATATATATATATATATAACTTTTCAAGACAAACTTTTAATTATTCCTTGCTGAAAAAGTTCTGCTTATAAAGTATACTTAGTTATGCCGTAACTAAAAGTGTGCCCCGTAAAATATAACTAAAAGTATGATATATATGCTGGAACTTTTGCTTAAGGCATAACTAAAAGTTTGCCTTAAGGAAAAGCTTTATGAGGCATACTTTTTACGCTAATTAAAAGCTCTCCATAGCGCATAGCCTTTAATAAAAGTTTTCACTATAAGCATAATTAAACTATGCTCGAGGAAAAGTTTTGCCCTATAAGGCATAACTTTAGTTTTTCCTTGGGCTTAAGCTATTTAGGGGGTGACTTTGCCTCGAGACTTTTTTTTTTTTTTTTTTATTTTCAAGGCAAACTTTTAATTACGCCTAAAGAAAAAGCTTCCTTTGATGGCATACTTTTAGTTGTGCCTTAACTAAAAGTGTGTCCGTAAAATATAACTAAAAATATGCCCTATAAAAGCGGAACTTTTCCTCAAGGCATAACTAAAAGTTTGCCTTAGGTGAAAGTCATTTGCTTATGCATACCTTTGGTTATGCCTTTAATTAAAAGCTCATACAAGATGGGCCCTGCCAGTGTTTGGTCCCATAAGCGATAACTAAACTACGCTTGTAGGAAAAGTTACGCTCCGCATAACTTCTTAGCTTTTCCTTAAGGAAGTCAGGCCGAGGGTGATACACTCCCTCCACCCCCGGCTTTAAATTATTTATTTTTTACGCCTTCGAGCGGTTCCGAACCGAACCCCGATATCCAAGCTAAGGGCAAAACTTAAAGACCACAATTAAGGAAGAAATTTAAAGCACGCAAATACGAAAAGAAATTTAAAGCATCAATTCGAAAAGAAGCGAATTGCCCACATCAATTGGAGTTCACTCAAAATGATCCTAACGTACTGAAAACCAATTGACAGTTATCTGGCCAACAACTGCAAGCAGTTATCCAAATTGTTGTAGCTTTATTCATAGCTAGTGAAAGCGCGGTCATAAAATAAAAGAATAATTACTTAGCATGGTTACTTTTATTGATAATAAATATTTTTTAATTTATTTATATTTAGTAGCTATTGTGATTTTATAAATTACCATTCATAGCTATACCAAAATACATCAACTTTCTGTGGCTGGAGTGGTTATTGGGTGTGGCTCATTTCATTGCCTCTAGCGTTCGAACTCAAATTATACATTAATTTTCTTACGTATTTTCCAATACAACGAAAATGTACTGTGGACAAGAAGGTATTTTGAAAGGAAAAAATGGTATTAAGACTACAACAATATATAAATAAAACTTTATGTGAACAACCATTTGTTAACACAGCTTTTTTGGTGAAAGTATTAATTATAATAATAAAGACAAACAGTAACATACATGATAGAATTTTTTGGTTGATCTTAGTCATAAAATTATGAAGTTTTTTTCCTTCTGTGAATTAATTAATCTCTAAATCACCATATAAATTTCTATATCCACCATGTGTAATTGTACTTCTTCATTGAAGCATCATCAATAATTTTTTCAACTAAATTATCATTTTTCTTCTCCATTACTAAAGCGAAAAGAAAATTTTACTCACTTTAATCAACCTTTACATGTGAGTAGCTGTGATTAATGGACGATTTATTTGGGTAAAATACGTGTTTGATCCATTCCATCAATTTGTATGACCAAAAGAGTGGGAGCTCTATTAACCGTGCTAAGCATGCAGATTAATCAGAAAAGAACTAAAGGTAGAAAGTTCTTATAGCTTTTGTTTGGAGTTTTTTCTAAAGTTTCAATAGCAACATACAATGGAACCTAGTTGCAAAACAAAAAACTAACACTTCAACTTGCATTATGTATCCACTGAGTATACATAATCACTGAAGCAAAATGAGATTTGATAACATACTATCCAATAATATTGCAGATGGGAGTCATAAATAATTGTATAACATAATCTAAAGCTATCACTTTCCCTCTTTTTTAGCTGTTAAAGAAGCTTGTAAATCCCTAAATAACAATTGACATATTAACATTAACAATTTGATAGGAATATACCTAATCCTGGCAATTCTTATACCCAAAGTATTTCAAGACCTTGTAATATTGCCTACTCACAGACAATGTACACACTTAGGTGTGTAACAGAAACACAATTATCATTAGTCTTTTGTCAAATCCAAATATTGTATTTGGCAAATATATATCTCTAAAATGGTTATGCCATGGAACTCTTGATTTCCAGCACCTTGAAACACTTCAACTTTTGGCTCTCTTCTGTTTATGCATTGAAATGTTTAGCGATTCTTATAGCCAAAACAACACATGTCCATATCCACACATCTTTTTCACCACTGTAAATAAAAAACCAAGAACTAATTCAGTTACTAAATACCCTTGCAATTTTAAATAGACAGAGTGCACCAACGCATTAGATAAGCTAGTCACAATTGTTTCTTCACAACTTTACCTATCAATGCGATCAAGATGAACCAAGTTTATGACGATACGGCTGAAGGTGTACCACAATTTCATTGTCATTCCGATCAATTCACGTAGCAATCTTAATAAAAACAAACAAAAATGTACTGCCTCCATAATCCAATGTTGACTTTGCGCTTTTCATTTTGCTTAAAATAAGTTATGTTATGAGATTTTTGAATAAATTGATTTTCTTCTTCCAAAATGATCCTTGTTTACATAATCAAGAATCATTAAGCTTTTCTTTTCTTAGCATTTAATTGTAGTGTAGCTAAGAAAATATACTCCAAATTTTTTAAGAATGAGCACTTTCTTAAGGGGTGTGCATGAGCCTAAAAAGTCACATATTATAAAATGGAGGGAGTAGTAATTTTTTTTTATTAGAACCCCATTACAAATATGCATAGAATGATTTACTTTCTTGCTTCCAAAGCCAATCTCTAGTACACAACTTTGGCTTCGGATACCCAGGTATAGTAGAATTTGATAATTCCCAATAGTTCGATGAGAAGAAAGCAAATAGTCTGTCAACTTGAGACTCGCGAACGTCATATAGTGTCAAACTAACCCATGTTGGTATTTTAGGATAAAATATGGGGTGAAGCTCGAATAAACCAGATTATATATTAATTACATCACTCATCTTGAGACTAGTAAAAGACCAATCTGTGTCCATAGCCATGGCGGCTGCTCGTCTCCTTTGCCTTATTGTATCAAAGACCTGAGCCTCAAGGGAATAATTCATGAAAAGACCTTGAAGTCTTGCATCTTCACTTTTGTTAGTTAGCCCAGAAATGGCGAGAATACGACAGTAGATAGATTATAGACTTTTTCTTTCAAGGGTGGTCGGTCCTCTCTCTGCTTTGCCTATTCTCCATTTTTAACAAACCAACAACCCTTTAAAAAGAAAGAAAGAAAGAAAGAAAGAGAGCCCGTTTCAGTTTCTGGATAATGCATATGTGTGGAATGAGACAAAACTGAGAAGAAGAGCAACGGAATGAAATTTAAAAGGTAAGGAAATGACCTTTCAGAGATGAAAGGAGGCATTTCAATTATAAATGGGACCTATTAATGAGGTAATAGAAAAATACTAATAAACGTATTAGGTGAAAATTCAGGGAGCAGCTTTAAGGTAAAGATGACATTCAAGCTCATAAGAAGCTCTTGTCTCCAACTACATCGGATTAATGGAAAAAATTTAGGACATTAAATAAACAGACCTACTTAAAAAGAGTCATTACGTCAATGGCCCTATATCCCCGCTTTTATATATACACATGCGATTAGTCATGCAATAGTGAAGAAACATCTCCCGCGAAGTGACATCAAAATACTGCATCGGTGATCGTAGGGCCATCTTGAGCGCACTCAAGGACATATATGGCTGCAGGTTCGCTAGTTTACAATATAAAAAAGAAAAATCAATGTCTCATATTTGTGGAAGTGGTGCCTTCAAGATACCGCACCATGATTTATGCTCTTGACCGTGCTTTCGAGGGCTCATTTTCTTCTTTTGTTGATCCAGCTGTACTGTCCTCTCTTTTTCTTTATATTACTCTCAACCCACTGCGGTTGACTTCTCCAACAATCCCTCATAGTCCATAAAACTCTCAAGGTAGCCCCCTATAGTTTAAAAACGTAACTACAACAATATATAGCACGTGGGGTATGTTGTGTATATTATTGTATATTACACATAAATTAAGGGTGTGGTTCCAATTCATTGCAAACATACGGTCGAAGCTATATGCAAGATTTGAGGGAAGATTGAAGGTAAATTTGACTGTTTTGGTATCAAAATTCAGAGTTGAAATCAACCTGAAAAATGCCACTATGATAATGTATATCACGTGTGCATGTCGTCTATATCACATACGTATTTTCATGGATATACACCGAGACATGAGTTACATGAATATACATGGAATGCTATAAATAAATATCCGATAGATATACAAGTAGTGCGCGCGCGCACACACATATACACACCCCGCCTGCAAAATCCATTTTCACGCATCCTCCCTCGCACCACCACCAAAATGAAAGAAATGTAAGTCTTGAATCACACCGACATGTTCCCTAACATTGAGAAAAATTTATTAATACGTCTTAAATATAATATCATTACAGTGATTTATTCATTTATCTTATAAAAGATCATGTGCACACTACAATTCAATTTCATCAATAATAATGCAACAAAATGTGTCACTTTTATATAGTAGGATGGCAAAGATTCATCCTCCTTAATCACAAATCATGAAGTTAAGCTTTAGATATGAAGTTCTCTTTGCTAGGGGGCGCAAAAATATTCCAGAAGGAATTTCTATGGTTGAATCCAAACTATCGGTCAACAGGAAGCTACAAAAATATTATCTATATCTATATATAATATAAAAGTTTGTGTGATAACAAAGATGTCACAAGACTTCTCCTGCCGCCTCCATTCCTATTTATCTCTTTTCTCCTTTTTTTGGAATTTTTTCCATCATTCTTTTGATTAATTATATTTAAAAGCTTATGTGGAGGGAATAAATAATTGTAGTGATTAAATTAAAATAAAATAATGAAGAGTCATTTCATGAGCAGCGTTAGTATGAATTGAAAAGTTTATGAAGGCAATAAAGAATTGTAATAAAGGATAATGAAGAGTCACATCTTGGAGTAAACACAAATATTTAATTCTTTTAATAACCCCATCTTTCCTTCTATTTCTTCCGTTCTTTTCTAAATTCCAGCTTTCTTAGTCTGCTCTTTCTTTCTTGATTTTAGGTAAATTTTGTGTTTTAGATATGCATCTTAGACTTCTCCAACTAGAAATGCTTAAAAGTACGATATCAATTGTTAATATTCTATTATGTTTTTTCCCCTATTTCATTAATTGTAGTTGGATATGTTATGTTGTTGATCCTTCTTTGAGGGTTTTCCTAAATTGAATTACTGAAAAATGAAATAGTAAATGCTTGAGTAATTTTGCATTCTTTCTTCCTTGGTTTATAATTTTCCATATTTATTGACTTAGATTTGTTGGTTTTTTACAAAAGTCAGATCTGCAATAATTTGTCGGATTTTCAGTTTATTTTATTTTTGAAGATATAGTCATGTTCCCCAAATGATTTTTTTAAGTCGAGGAGCATAATT
>NC_081344.1:68089603-68105637 GCF_029784015.1 Lycium ferocissimum
AGGACGGGGTTTGGCGCACCCCGGTTTCCCTTTTTTTAATTTTTAAATTTGTCCTTTAAATTTCCCCTTAATTTTCACATAATACGTCTATTAGTATTGTGCTATTTCCTCATCAATAGGTCCCATTTATAACTGAAATGCCTCCTTTCATCTCTGAAACGCTCCGGCCGTTTCCTTACCTTTTCAATTTCGTTCTGTTGCTCTTCTTCTCAGTTTTGTTTCATTCCACACATGTGCATTATCCAAAAACTGAAGCGGGCTCTCTCTCTTTTTCTTTCTTTCTTTTTAAAGGGTTGTTGGTTTGTTAAAAATGGAGAATAGGCAAAGCAAAGAGAGGACCGACCACCCTTGAAAGATAAATTTCATAATCTATCTACTGCCGTATTCTCGCCATTTCTGGGCTAACTAACAAAAGTGAAGATGCAAGACTTCAAGGGTCTTTTCGCAGAATTATTCCCTTGAGGCTCAGATCTTTGATACAATAAGGCAAAGGAGACAAGCAACCGCCATGGCTGTGGACACAGATTGGTCTTTTACGAGTCTCAAGACGAGTGATGTAATTAATATATAATCTGCTTTATTTGGGCTTCACCCCATATTTTATCCTAAAATACCAACATGGGTTAGTTTGACACTATATGACGTTCGCGAGTCTCAAGTTGACAGACTGTTTGCTTTCTTCTCATCGAATTATTGGGAATTTTCAAATTCTACTATGCCTGCATATCCGAAGCCAAAGTTGTGTACTAGAGATTGGCTTTGGAAGCAAGAAGGTAAATCATTCTATGCATATTTGTAATGGGGTTCCAATTAAAAAAATTACTACTCCCTCACGATTAATAATAGTTTCGACTTTTTAGCTTACGCACACCCGCAAGAAATCTTCACCTTTAAAATTAGGAATATTTTTACTATTTTACCCCTAATTAAATGCCTAGAAAAATAAAAGCTTAATGATTCTTGATTACGTAAACAAGAGTCATTTTGGAAGAAGAAAATGGAATTTCTTCGAAATCTGCTTAAAGACCACTTATTTTGAAATAAAATGAAAAGCGCAAAATCACTTATTATGGAATAGAGGGAGTACGTTTCTTGTTTGTTTCCGTAACATGGCAGTGAATTAGAGTCCGATGACAATGAAATTGTGGTACATCTTCAGCTGTATCGTCATAAACTTGGTTCATCTTGATCGCATTGATAGGTAAAGTTGTAAAGAAACAATTGTGACATGCTTGTCTAATGCGTTGGTGCACTCTGTCTATTTAAAATTGCAAGGGTATTTAGTAACTGAATTAGCAGTTCTTGGTTTTTTATTTACAGTGGTGAAAAAGATGTGTGCATACGGACTTGTGTTGTTTTGGGTATAAGAATTGCTAGACATTTCAATGCATAAACAGAAGAGAACCAAAAGTTGAAGTGTTTCAAGGTGCTGGAAATCAAGTTCCATGGCATACCATTTTAGAGATATATATTTGCCAAATACAATATTTGGATTTGACAAAAGACTAATGATAATTGTGTTTCTGTTACACACCTAAGTGAGTACATTGTCTGTGAGTAGGCAATATTACAAGGTCTTGAAATACTTTGGGTATAAGAATTGCTAGATTAGGTATATTCCTATCAAATTGTTAATGTTGATATGTCAATTGTCATTTAGGGATTTACAAGCTTCTTTAAGAACTAAAAAGAGGAAAGTGATATCCTTAGATTATGTTATACAATTATTTATGACTCCCATCTACAATATTATTGGATAGTCTGTTATCGAATCTCATTTTGCTTCAGTGATTATATACATTCAATGGATACAAAATGCAAGTTGAAGTGTTAGTTTTTTGTTTTGCAACTAGGTTCCATTGTATGTTGCTATTGAAACATTAGAAAAAACTCCAAACAAAAAGCCATAAGAACTTTCTACCTTTAGCTCGTTAATACTCCACGTAACATTCTACTCGTTTAAAAAGAGCTCCCACTCTTTTGGTCACATAAAATTGATAAAATGGGTCAAACACGTATTTTACCCAAACAAATGCGTCCATTAATCTGACTACTCATGTAAAGGTTGATTAAAGTATGAGTAAAATTTTCTTTTTGCTTTAGTAATGGAGAAGAAAAATGATAATTTAGTTGAACAAATTATTGATGATGCTTCAATGAAAAAGTACAATAACACATGGTGGATATAGAAATTTATATGGTGATTTAGAGATTAATTAATTCACAGAAGGAAAAAAAAACTTCATAATTTTATGACTATAATCAACCGAAAAATTCTATCATAGATGTTACTGTATGTCTTTATTATTATAATTAATACTTTCACCAAAAAAGTTGTCTTAACAAATGGTTGTTCACATAAAGTTTTATTTATATATTGTTGTAGTCTTAATACCATTTTTTCCTTTCAAAATACTTTTATAGTTGGTTGGGTTCACCGGGCAGGCAGGAGCAGAGCCACACCCAATAACCACTCCAGCCACAGAAAGTTGATGTATTTTGGTATAGCTACGAATGGTAATTTATAAAATCACAATAGATACTAAATATAAATAAATTAAAAAATAATTATTATCAATAATTACCTCTTAGAAGTAATTATGCCAAATAATTATTCTTTTATTTTATGACCGCGTGAAGCGCGGCAATTTCACTAGTTATGAATAAAGCCACAACAATGTGGATAGCTGCTTACAGTTGTTGGCCAGATAACTGTCAATTGCTTTTCAGTACATTAGGATCATTTTGAGTGAACTCCAATTGATGTTGGGCTTTTTCTCCGGCCCAACCCATTATAATGGTATTTTCTGATGTCCCATTGTCAGTCCAATTAATGGTGATTAGTTAGAAATAATACTAGGAGTTATTACTCACTCCACAAATTTTACAGCACTAACTAGAAAGATCAATACTATGTATTCATTTGTAATTGTATCATAATCTCAAAGTTGGATAATCTAAAGTTCAATACTTTTAGCAAAAGGTCTCATAGGTTGTCCCTAACAAATTATTCCATAAATTTTTTATCCATTATCTCTTTTTGATCAATTGTTTAGTAAATGATACAATCACTCTCCTTTTTATTTTATTTTTTTGCAATTTATGGACCTTTTAGACCATTGTTTAAATATTTATTTTGAGCAAATTGAAAATCATATAAGAAAACATTAGGCCACAGTCTAAAATTTTATAAGTTATTACAAAGTTTAGACGACAGTCTAATGTTTTGTCTGTGAGGTTGATAATATATGATCAATCATTGGACCCGAATCTAATAATATCTGAAAGGATAATTTCTTAAAAATTATATTTGCACAACTTTTAAAATAGGAACAAAATCTAAATGGTAAAAAAAGGGGGACAACCCAATTATTCTCCATGTAAAATCCAATATGGTGAGTGAGAAAAAAGAATAATAATAATATGTTAAAATCGACTAAATTACATTGATTTAAAAAAAAATATTGTCAATGCTTATAACTTGAACTCTTTTCTATAATATAAATATGCAAGCATTGCAAGGAATGGCATTTGCCTGTGCCTTTTGATATGATCAACTTTATTAGAGAAAATACATAAAGTACCCCTAAATTAGTACCTAAATTTAAAAAAAGCACTTAAACTATCTAGGGTTCTATCACCCTCCTGAACAACTCCGAACTTAAACTATCTAGGGTTCTATCACCCTCTTGAACAACTCCGAACTTAAACTATTACCTCCCTTCTCAATCCATCCCAGTTTGAAAAAAAAAATAGATTTCACGCACCAATTACTAAATGTCACTTGTCAAAGTGCCAAAAATTATAAAAGAAAAAAAGAAAATGACTATTTTTTATAAATTAAAAAGAAAAGATCCCCACCGCTTCTCCCCTTTACCCTAACTTTCTTCACCAAATAAGAAATTGTGGAACATAGCGTTAGAAATGGAAATTAATGACCATTTCCCTCTCCATCGAAAAAGTGGGCGGCCGAGTTTGGTCCTCTTTCCCATTTACTTTCCAAACAACCCGAGAAATCGAAAAAAATAGATTCCTAATTCCGGTAAATTCACCATTCATCAATACCCGAAAAAATCTACAAATATAGAGCTTAACTCCATTTTCAAAATTAGAGGTCACCACTTTACCTAAAAGCTTCACAATCAAAATCATTGCATTCTCCCATTTTTCACCAGTAAGAACTCCATCAGAGACCATCATATCCCTGCCGCTAATCCTCTCATTTTGAAAAAAAATAAAAAAATACAACAACATATACATATAGCATAAACTTATTAAAAATAAGAATAATTTACAAAATCTAGTGAGAATAAAGTGGAGATTTCAGATATAATGTCGATTCCATGTCCACACAAGAATTGTAAAATTGATCTCATAGTAGATTTATAGTGATTCAGTGATTTTCAAATTGGCCTTTTTTGTTTTCTTGTGATTAACTACTCATCACCAGCCCGGTGATGAAGATGAAGGAGAAATAAAAGAGAAAAAGTAAACCAAAAGGAGAAAAAAAAAAACAGATTAATTCATTTAACTAAAAAAAATCTTTAAAATTTCATCTTTTTTTGTTCCTCGCTCTCTTTAGGAGAATATATACACTCACCGTGCCAGGTGGTTAAAAAGAGCATTTTAATATAAGTTCGGTGTTATTCAGGGGGTGATATAGCAAAGTTTAAGTGTTTTTTTGAAATTTAGGTACTAGTTCGGTTTTTTTTTTTTTTTGGGGGGGGGGGGGGGTGGCGTTGATTGTATGTATATTCTCATTACTATATCTAACATATACTTATGTGGCTTTCCAATTTATGTGATGTATTTCCTTATTAATGCGAAAAAGAGTGGCCTCTTTCTATATTTGGGAACACTTTACCTTTATGCAATGATTTATAGCCACACAAAATATATGTAACTCATTTAGGACCACAAGTTTAAAAGTCTTCTCTTCTTTCTTAAATTCCGTGCCCAGTCAAATGGGTTCACATAAATTGAAACGGAGGGAGTAGTTCATAATTTGTTAGGCTACCTCCAAATGCTGGATTTTTTATCAGAATTATTTCTAGTTTGTGATCGGTTGATTTAGGTCTTAACGAAATTATCTTGTTATATAATCCTTTTTTCTTTTTTCTTTTTAATAACTAACCAATTGTATTAATCACCAAGTAAACGTTACAAAATTATAGCCCAGTTTTATCTCAATAGGCTATTTTCTATGAAACTAACTCCTGCAATTACTAATTGGGATTTCTCAAAACAAATAACCGTTTTAAAAAATGTCTAATTCCTCTTTGGTGCTCTAACATTACATATGAGCCACCCCTTTCGCTATCTTCGCTTCATTCTTAGTACGTCTTTTGATAGACTTCTTGATTTCTTTCAATCCACGATGTATAAACGATCACGCGTCGACTACTTTAAAAAAGTTGTGCGGCTTGAAAAATTCCCTTTATAAGTTGCTATCTCCCATTCGGATGTTATTCCCAATCAATGTTCACAAACTTATTAATCTGCAGTCAACTTTGAGGTGATCTTGTGCCGGACTAACAAGTGAGTAGTCACAATGTAAAAATAGATGATCTCGGACCTCATTGTGAGTATTGCAAAGGGCACACATTAGTTTCACTTGCATTCCCCACTTAGCTAATCTATCCATAATCGATACCATTTTGAAGAAATTTACCTTCTTTGCTCGCATTTTGAAACACTACACCTTTATGAGACTCACGGGACTATTGCCAATCAATTGAAGGTAAATTTTCTTGATAATGCTTTCCGAGTTCTTTCTTTGCATTGATATGGACTTGAGTTAAATTTACTCCGACTTCTAATAAGCGCACGATAATCCATGAAGCTTGTTCGAGAGGATCTGATAAAGAAATCCTGTCGCTTGATGTAGAATGCATGAATCCATCGAATCCAGAGTTTATCTTGCTTATTTGCTATATCCCAGCAGGTCTTCACAGTTGCAACTTTGTTCCATAGCTGCATATTGATCAAATTTAGTCCACCTGCTCATACTGGTAAGCACAGTCTTCCCCATGCTACCAATTCCTTATTAATTATAGTATTTGGGCCAGACCAGATGTATGACCTACAGTTGCCTTCAATTGTCTTCAATACATTTACTGGAATGACAAATAACTAAGGCCAGTAGGCTTGCACACCAAAAATGACTGATTGGACTAGCTGTGCTTTTCCTGCATATGATAGTTTTTTTGTTGTAAATGAACCAATTTTGGCTACAATCTTCTCAATCAGAGGGTTCCATTGGACAAAGGTAAGCTTCTTGGTTAATATGGGTATGCCTAAATATATGAAAGGGAGTTCTCCCATATTAAATGTTGTTTAATTCTATCCTGATCAACTAGGACAAACCCTAAAGTACATATTTTCATATTAGCTTGCAACCCAGACGCTGCAGACAAAGTCTGAAAATAGTGAAACAAAGCTTCTACATATGGGAGATCTCCTCTAGCAAAGAGGAAAAGATCATCTGCAAATCACATATGAGCGATTCCCAACTTTTTATATTTGGGGTGATGCTTATACTCCCTATTTCTTTTCAAATCATTAAGAAGCCTACTTAAGAACTCTATTGCTATTACAAACGGGTAAGGAGATATGGGGTCTCCTCGCCTAAGGCCATTTCTTTGCATCAAAAGGAGTAGTAGGTTCTCCATTCACTAAGATAGAGTTATTAGTCTTAACATAACCCATCACCCAATGTGTAAACTGATTTGAAAAGCCCGGATTGTGCATAACTGTTCCAAAAATGGTCACTCCACTGAATCTTAAGCCTTCTGCAGGTCAATCTTAAGCATGCACCCTGGTGAAACCTACTTTCTGGTATACCCTTTCACTAGGTTTTGAGCTAAGAAAATATTTTCACCTATCTTCTTACCTAGTATAAAACCAACTTGGGCTTGACTAATGATATGAATCATAACATTTTGCATCCTGCAGTTATCACCTTTGCTATTAGTTTATAAACCACAGTACAACAAGCAATTGGTCGATATTTTTTTATTATTATTGGGCTTACTGTCTTGTATAATCATTTCAATAAAATAAAATGGTATGCGATCATTTTTTTCCTGCTTAATTCTTATTAAACACACAAACACACAACTCTGCTATATTTAAGAGCTTTAAAAAATCTTTGAAGATCTTCAAAAAAGGGTAACTCTTTTTTCTTCACAGTAATAATTCAAATAAATGGTGCTTGAAAAATTCAAAAATTGATTTTTTAGTTTCATTATGAATCAAAATGATAAAAGGATGAATGTGCTTTTCCGCCATGCTGTGTCATTCGGGCCCGACTAATTCGAATTCACGCAGCGAGGCCGATAAAGGATGAATGCTGTCACGACCCAACTAGGGCCATGACGGGTACCCGGGGCTAACCACCGAGCACCACTCACCCTATTACTTATCCTGCCTTCATTCATATTTCTCACCATTCATAATCATAGAAAACGACTTTCATTTAAAACATATTTACTTTATAAACATCCGCCCTTTAGGCTATCAAAATAATAATGTACATACGATAAGGATCTGTGAGACCATATTACCCACACATACGTATCTACGAGCCTCTACTAGAGTACTAGACATATGGATGGGACAGGACCCCGTCGTGCCCAAATCATGAATATATACATATGTACCAAAAGAATAATCAATGGCACCTCCGGAAAATGGAGTGCTCTCAAATCGACCTACTAGCTTCTACTAATGCAGGTCGCCTCCCCGTCTACTTGCCGTGGGCATGAGCACGAGCGTCAAAGGAAACGGACGTCAAGAACATTGTACTAAGTATGTAAGGCATCAACAATAATAATACATAATAGGAACATAAGGGATAGCATAAAATAAAGGCTGTCCATTTCTCATAATACCTTTTTAGCAATCGTCGTACATACTTACCCCTTTATTCCTCTAAAGATACACTTGTACATCCACATACTTACATATGCAATAATTTACAATGCAGACAACCCCGTACTGGCCATATCGCTCGTATCATCCTTAACATTTTTATACGTCGCATAAGCATAACATAACCTTAGCATAACTAATCATAACCTTATCATCATCTTGCATTCATCATAACACATACATATACATATCATAGTACAGTATTTGCTTATACACATTTAAACGTTATCCGTATTCGTCCACGTAGTTGCCCGACAGTATACACATTTAAACGTTATCCGTATTCGGCCACGTAGCCGGCCCGACAGTATCCGTATTCGGCCACGTAGTGGCCCGACAGTATCACATATATGTCTTCCGTACCCGGCCATAACGAGGCTCGGTATATCTCATCATCATCACATAAGCTTATCATAACTTTTCGTAAAGCATGTATTTGGATTAAGGACAATCTATTGAAAATAATGTCATTTTCATGGCATGAACTTCATAACAAATATCGTATACTTACCATTATTATTCATCTCATAGGTACATCATGGCTTTATCATAATTTGACATCGTATACATTTATTATCGAAACATACATTAGAAATTGAGGGCACTATAGCTATGTCGGGGTGACATAAGGTCGTGGACCCCCGATTACGTTATGGAGTAATTGTAAGCGTCATATCTCACCTTGGAGGGACTAATGTTTTAAGGTGATTGCACATAAGGAAAACATCAATAATTCGTAATCAACATCATTAACTTTGTAGGTACATCATATCGTATTCATAGCGAGAACTTTATGGAACTAGCATATCATGAACTTTAGAATCTTTAGACTTAAGCTCATCACATCTTTATCGTACTCGTAATGTATCTTTTGTCTCGAATGGCTATTCATGAACATAAACTCTTAGTTTCTCTTGAGGATAGAAGGTTTATGAAGAAGAAGGAAATTCATGTCATAAGATTCATGCCTTAGAAAGAAAGGTTTAGCCTTACATACCTTTGTCGTTTAATTATTCTATCACTTGCTCGTTCTCCTTTAATGCACACGTTTCTACCTTCAAGAGAATTCGCATCATCATTAGCTAATCGATTATAAAAAACGTACTTACTAAAGCTAGAGAAAATTGGGCAGCATTTCCTTTGTTTATATGACTTCCTCCATATTCCATATCAACTCCCCAAACATTCATAACAACAATCACCATATCATAGACAACAATCATCATTCATTTGCATTTTCCACATTTCACAATTCCACTTCGAATTCTCCATAATCATGACCAAAGTTCACTATCGTCTTCTTTCACATATAATACTTATTCCGTGTTCTAAATGTCCTTCATAACATATTTACAATCTCAACATATCCATTTTCATGATTTATTTCAACTACTACTCAACAATGATACTATTCACACATTCATGACCCATTTCCTATACTCTTCTACAATCCAAGTGTTTCAACTTATCAACACTTCAAACATCATGAAAATACCATGAAACTTACCTTAGATAGTGTAGAAACAAGTCTTGAATGGAACTACTCCTCTTGCACCAAAAACCCTAATTCACTTCTCTTGGAATTTCTTGGCTTAGATGACTTTAATGGGTTTCACACTCTTGATTTATGTTGGTTTGATGAAGTTGATCATCAATTTCCTTTGGATTCTTGTGGATGAAGTGTGGAGCATATTCTAGAGGTTTCTATGCCCAAAATGGTGAAATAATGAATTTGGGTTGAATTGGTTCTATATATAGCGGTCCGTAAAATTCCGGACCGACACAACATGCGGCGAGCTGCTAGACGCAAAGCGTGCTTTGCTAAACACATGTTGTGTCGCAAAGCTTACAGAATCACCAAATTTCACCGGCACACTTTCTTTGAGCAAGCGCTTTTTTGCCGCAAAGCACGCTTTCTTTGTCGTACGTTTGTGCCACAAAGTGTGCCGGAATGTGATTTTTTTCCAAACTTCCACCGAAACTTAACTCCGATGATCCGACGAGTCTTAAACCTTCCCGAGGCTTACTAAATATGGTTTTACTCCATTGTATACTCAAGATGGACATATCTATCCCCATGACCTCGAAAAAAATTTGTCCGCTAGGACAATTAGCTTTTGGCGAAACTCAACGTATGAAAATGAGAGGTGTAACAAGTGCTCCCTAACATACTTTTTTCCATATCTAGGGCTTTGTAACAGCCAAGCCCGTTAGTGATATTGTCCGCTTTGGGCCTAGGCCCGCATGGCTTTAAAACGCGTCACCAAGGTATAAGGCTGGCTTACTTATATACCCAACATCTCTCTTGTGTGCTGGCGATGTAGGACTTTCCTCCTAAGTTGGGGTAGCTGGGGTGTCACATACACCCCTCTTATGGACTCAGGCCCTCGTCCCCCGCCGAGGCTGCCCGACCGTATGGGATTTGACAAGACTCGACGAGATGCTTTGCCTAACTAAGATTTGCCTAAACTCAGTTAAACTATGACCCACCATCGACAAGGCTGACACAAGAGTGGCTCGGATACCATCTGTAATAGGCCATCTCGCTAGTGATATCGTCTGCTTTAGGCCTAGACCCGCACGGCTTTAAAACTCATCACTAGGGTGTAAGGCCGTCTTACTTAGATACCCAACATCTCTTTTGTGTTTTGCCAATGTGAGACTTTCCACCTAAGTTAGGTGTTACAGGCTATAACTCGAAATCTCACATTAAGGGTGGAGAAATTATATTCATCCCACCACAAACCCTTGTCAGTTAGGATGAACGTTAAAACTTGTGACCACAAAAAAAGTGAGAATAGCAATAGATTTTACGGTTGGTCATTTGATAACTTTTAAAGCCATCTTACTGGCTGATATTTGTATTTATGGGAATATTCCAATTTGGAACCTTAAATCAAGGCTACTTTTTGCCTTTTTTGGTGTTTTGAGGATAAGGTTGGACTAGGTTACATGACCCTTCATATATAGCCCCATTCTTGATTAAGAAAATCAACAACGACAACAACAACATATCCGTTGAATCCCACAATGTAGGGTCTCAGGAAGGTAAAGTGTGCACGCAGACCTTACCCCGCATTTCCTGAAGGTGGGGGGGTCAAGTTAAGACCCTCGACTCAAAAGAAAACAAGGGAAAAGAATCAGATACGGACAAGCAAATCAAAGCAATGCGAAATTGAGAAATAACCAGAGCAAGGAAGTTATGATAAAACAGAATGGATAGACAAGACCCAACACATAGAAGCAGGATAATAATACTCCTAATACGGGAAAGAAATCTTCGCGGCCCCCCACTAGCCCTCTACCCTGATACTCGACCTCCACCCCCTCCTATCATCGGTCATGTCCTCAGTAAAATAATTTTGCATATTGAAATCTTAAAACTATGTTTCCTAGGGTGTGCATGGATATAATGACTCGTCGTGGAAGGTCCATCATTCTGCTTATCCAACATTTTTAATTTTCGTTAATTGAAGACTTTTAGTAGAATATTGCGTCTAATTCTACTCCATTATTATCAGTCCAACATTATTAAACCTTTTTAATTTAAATACTTGTACTTGAAAGTGACCCCTTATACTCCTATATTAATATTAATCCTACATTATTACATTAATTTAATCGAAGCCTAATAAAAGCTTAGTGCAGATATGACGGTTGATATTCCCAGAAATATCCCAGATAAAATTTCATTTTCTTGGTTCTTTATTTTCTTATGGAAGGACAGAAATATCTTATGAAGAAATTTTTTTTACTACATTAGAAGCATGAGTTGGGGGTGGTTTCATCGTCCACCTCCAACTCATGTATAAAAAATAAAAATAAAAAAAAAAAGAAAAAAAAAGTGGATCCCATACTAAAAAAGTCGAGCAATATAAAAAATAAAAAAAATAATAAAAAAAAAAGTGGACCCCACCACCTCCAAACTCATGCAAAAAAAAAAAAGCGGACCCCATATTACAAAAATCAAGCAATATAAAAAAAAAAAAGTAGACCCCATATTAAAAAAAACAAGCAATATCAAAAAAAATTAAAAAAAAAACGTACTATACCATATTAAAAAATCGAAACTGTATTCGTATAGTTCTCAAAGTATCCCCGTAAAGTCAATAATGGTGGATTCATTGCCACACATGCGTATCAACCCATTAGTAGGAGCAAATGGAGGTATTGTACAACAAAAAACATGGATCCATATTATTGCTTTTCTTCAAAAGGTTAAGTAGCCAAATCATATAATTTCCTTTCACTGCTTATATTACTTTGAAATCTAATCTAGATATTTTATTACATTGTATTTGCTATTCCGCCATGTTATTTATGTGTTATGTTTACTAAAATAAATATACTTAAAATATTTATATTTTAAAATAAGATAGAATTTAATTACTTTTTCATTTTTATTCTTATTCTAATAAATGAGAAAAGAGATTAATATCGTAAAGAAAAAATAATATTAAATGGAATCAAATAATAAATAAGGTAAATTAGTCAAATTATAATTCTAATTGACGTTTCCTTAAAAAAGTGCAAAAGACAACATGACAAGTAAAATGAGCTAAAACCAAGAATATTCATCAAAAATTAAAAAATAGTAGTTCTTCGTTTAAATAGAAAATTAAATTTCTACTATGTTTAAGTTTTAAACATGTAAAATTAATTTAATAATTTGAATTAGAATTATCAAATCAAAATTTGATAAAAAAATAATAAGTATTGTTTAAGGTCTAATCTACATACATTAACAATAGAATATTTTACCCATTAAATTAATCGAATTAATATTCAAAGTATCAACTAATGCTTAAATATTGCTATTGTTTTATCTCAAGAGAGGAAAATAGTTTCCTTTTAAACCAGTCTTGTTTTAAAAAGTATGAACAAATTTTTGCAAACTTTGTATTAAGTAGCAAACACTAATATAATAAAGTTTTGAATCTGACATAAATCACAATGTTATATTAATTGTGTTTTGAATATAGTATATATATATATATACGTACTGCCTTGTATACTATAAAAAATAATACAAACTTATATATGTTTATTAGCAATATAATATATATATATATATATATATATATATATATATATATATATATATATATATATATATATTATCTTCTCAGAAACGACTACATCGTAATCATTATAATGTCCAAAGTGTTGGGCGTGTGCGCGACGGGCGTATACCATCTAGTAACAAACATAAGTGCCGGATTATTTAGAAGGTGCACAAAAATGTTGGAACAAAATGTCACACTCATTAAGAGATTTGACCCACACGTTTTTGTGCCTTAGATTATACGTAATTGATATTCATATTTATTTAATAAAACTAATTGCACGAGGCCCGCTCAATGTATAAAAAATAATAATTTTAATTAAATCAAGTAAGTATAATTTACGTTATATTTTTCTAACGCATAATCAATACTATAATTAGTTGCAGCAATCTCATTCTTTTAAATAAATTTCATAATTATTAAAGTTCCTTAGTTAAATAACTGGATAAGCTTTAAAGAAAAAATTTCTTTATAAGTAAGCAAGTTTAGTAAGAAAATTAAAAAACATGTAAGGTGCTTTTAGTGATTCGATATAGTATAAACTAACACTATAAATTATGACAATTGCAACTCAGCATTTTTATGAACTTGTGAGCATGCGATTTTTAGTTATAAATCAAGAAGAGATTTCTATTGATATCTATTAATTTTCCATCATTATTTTGTGTGTCATGGGTTTATGCTAGTTAAAATGGTGATTTTAGCTTAACTGCAGATGAAATTCAAGAAAAAATTTAAATTCATTAAGATGAATATCAGAATGAATTTACTTCTTGAATATACTTTACACTTGGAAAAAATGAATTTTGAGTTAACCAAACGAGAAAATTTAAAGACAATTCGATATTTACCGATGACGTTTCCTTCATTTTCAACACTTAAGGCACCATTCTAAATCTCTACTTTTTAGTATTTTAATGCATCATAGATATTCTAAAAGAAAGGAATAAAAATTTCATAAACTTTTTACTCAGTTTTCAACAACGTAACTAATTACATGAGGATTGCACTTTATTTAATGCGATGAATAATATATAACCTCATTCAAATATACGATTACCAAAGTTTAGGATAGTTTTAACTTCTTTCTCCTTTTCCCTTTTCTTCATCCCAATATAATTGAACAGTTTTTTTTTTTTTTCAAAAAAATTAAAAGTTCTTGTCCTTTTCCCAAAAAGATGCAATTTTATTGATTCTTGATTATTTTACACATTGTACGTTAGTACTAAAATTCATTGCACTAAACTTACAATAAAACTATTTAATAATTGAAATATATATTTTTTGAAAAACGAAACTTATTTATGACGGTTTCTTATTAAGTAATTTGAACTATTTTGTACCAACTATTTTTTTAACTAAACCGATCAAAAGATAAATTTAGATCTTTGTTAAAGAAAAACATAAAGTAAGGTGTATCGAGAAATTAGCCGTGGATGAGAAAAAAAAAGTGTTAAAGCAATTTCAAATAAACATGTTTCAAAAATTTTAACGTTGATGGAATGTTTACGTTTAAATACACTTATGCTTATCTTGAACTCATATAAAATTTGATTTTTGTTTTTTATTTAAATTAATGAATTTCTATATAAGAAATCATAAATTGATACTATTTGATTAAGGATAATTTTGTAAAAATACTACTTATTTTAGAGGTGGGTAGATTTTTAAGGATTGTGTCCAAGTTAAATATACCATGTAATATGAATTGGAATAAAGTTTTAAAAGGAATCATTAAAAATTTTACTATTATATTTCAATTATAAAGGCCAAGGTGGGTTGGAAAAAAAAATGCCGAGGTGTAATGGTTCAGAAAATGAATAAGGAGGACAAAATGGCATGGCGAACAAACCAAGTTGTAGCAGATACGTACCCACTTTTAAGGATCTCCTCCTATATAAGGCTGTGAGGACGACTAAATTTGGGGGTTCTTGTTTTAAATATAGTAATATACGATGCACATCTTCATATAAAATTTTATTGTTGAATCATAATTAATAAATATACATTCTCACCACAATTTATAACTTAACAGTAGCAAATTAGTATAGGTTGATGTAAACATAGAATACAAGAAGTTTTTATCATTTTCTTGTTGGTAACAAAACCTTTTTGTCATATGCATACATATATATATATATATATATATATATGACAAAAAGGTTTTATGTAATATCAAATTGGTGTACATTTTGAATGTGGATATATATATATATGTATGTATACGGTAAAAACCGGATTAATGCTTAGCGATTAGGATCGGGGGCGAAAGGAAGAAGACAAGCGTAGCGCTCGGACCAGGGTATTGCATCGGTAGTGCTTGATCGGAAGTCGGAGGAAACGCGTGAGTCCAGGTTTATCACGGGGGCAAACTTCTTATCACGAGCCGATTCGATTTCTCCATGGCAGATTGACCATTGGCACTGGTCGGTTTCTCCGTGTGCCAGATTGATCGTGGTCGTTAGTCGGTTTCCCATAGTAGGATTGATGGTGGCCGTTGGTCACGATCGATCGGAGTTATTCAATTGCCACGTGTGAAGACCGTTTCATGCTATTCTTGCCACATCGATGTCGGGTGTCAAGACCGTCGACCACGATATACGTATTAGGGCTTAAACTTTATTCTAAAGGGCTTTATGTTGCATGAAAGGCCCATGAAAAAAGCGCGTAAATAGGGGCACTTCCCCTTACCCAGGGTTAGTTTTCGGATAAAAATATTGTATTAGAATTTATATTGAAGCTTTCTCTCTCTTCTCGCTTACTCTCTTTCTAATTTTGGTCAGGGTTGTCTTGTTTAACTTCATTCAATCACGATATAGCATTGAAATATACATATATATCTAGCTCAAATCCATAATACAAACGAATCCGCATACACATTCTCGTGTCGAAATAGATTAAAGTATCCACGTATCTATACCTCGTTTACAAATTCAACTTATTACGCAATTTTGGAATAAACGGTTTGGCGCCCACCGTGGGGCAAGGATAATAGTAGTCTTTTGGTTTTGGTAAAAACACCCTTTTTAAAATTTT